>NC_069504.1:924475077-924620077 GCF_027579735.1 Bombina bombina | reverse complement strand
TAACACTAACACCCCCCTAAGTTAAATATAATTTAAATCTAACTAAATAAATAACTCTTATTAAATAAATTATTCCTATTTAAAGCTAAATACTTACCTGTAAAATAAACCCTAATATAGCTACAATATAAATTATAATTATATTGTAGCTATTTTAGGATTAATATTTATTTTACAGGCAACTTTGTAATTATATTAACTAGGTACAATAGCTATTAAATAGTTAATAACTATTTAATAGCTACCTAGTTAAAATAATTACAAAATTACCTGTAAAATAAATCCTAACCTAAGTTACAATTAAACATAACACTACACTATCAATAAATTAATTAAATAAAATACCTACAATTACCTACAATTAAACATAACACTACACTATCAATACATTAATTAAATAAAATACCTACAAATAAATACATTTAAATAAACTAACTAAAGTACAAAAAATAAAAAAGAACTAAGTTACAAAAAATAAAAAAATATTTACAAACATTAGAAAAATATTACAACAATTTTAAACTAATTACACCTACTCTAAGCCCCCTAATAAAATAACAAAGCCCCCCAAAATAAAAAAATGCCCTACCCTATTCTAAATTAAAAAAGTTCAAAGCTCTTTTACCTTACCAGCCCTTAAAAGGACCTTTTGTGGGGCATGCCCCAAAGAATTCAGCTCTTTTGCCTGTAAAAAAAAAACACATACAATACCCCCCCCAACATTAAAACCCACCATCCACATACCCCTAATCTAACCCAAACCCCCCTTAAATATACCTAACACTAAGCCCCTGAAGATCTCCCTACCTTGTCTTCACCTCACCGGGTTCAGCGATCGGTTCAGAAGAGGGTCCGAAGTCTTGATCCAAGCAGCGGCTGAAGAACTCCATCATCGGGCTGAAGTCGGAAGTCCATCATCGGGATGAAGTCTTCTATCAGGCGGCATCTTCAATCTTCTTTCTTCCGGAGCAGAGCGGAGCCATCGTCTTCCCAGCTGACGCGGATCCATCCTCTTCAATCGACGTCTACTCGCCGAATGACGGTTCCTTTAAATGACGTCATCCAAGATGGCGTCCCTCGAATTCCGATTAGCTGATAGGATTCTATCAGCCAATCGGAATTAAGGTAGGAATATTCTGATTGGCTGATGGAATCAGCCAATCAGATTCAAGTTCAATCCGATTGGCTGATCCAATGAGCCAATCAGATTGAGCTCGCATTCTATTGGCTGATCGGGACAGCCAATAGAATGCGAGATCAATCTGATTGGCTGATTGGATCAGCCAATCGGATTGAACTTGAATCTGATTGGCTGATTCCATCAGCCAATCAGAATATTCCTACCTTAATTCCGATTGGCTGATAGAATCCTATCAGCCAATCGGAATCGAGGGACGCCATCTTGGATGACGTCATTTAAAGGAACCGTCATTTGGCGAGTAGGCGTCGGTTGAAGAGGATGGATCCGCGTCGGCTGGGAAGAAGATGGCTCCGCTCTGCTCCGCTCCGGAAGAAAGAAGATTGAAGATGCCGCTTGATAGAAGACTTCATCCCGATGATGGACTTCCGACTTCAGCCCGATGATGGAGTTCTTCAGTCGCCGCTTGGATCAAGACTTCAGACCCTCTTCTGGACCGATCGCTGAACCCGGTGAGGTGAAGATAAGGTAGGGAGATCTTCAGGGGCTTAGTGTTAGGTTTATTTAAGGGGGGTTTGGGTTAGATTAGGGGTATGTGGGTGGTGGGTTTTAATGTTAGGGGGGGTATTGTATGTGTTTTTTTTACAGGCAAAAGAGCTGAATTCTTTGGGGCATGCCCCACAAAAGGTCCTTTTAAGGGCTGGTAAGGTAAAAGAGCTTTGAACTTTTTTCATTTAGAATAGGGTAGGGCATTTTTTTATTTTGGGGGGCTTTGTTATTTTATTAGGGGGCTTAGAGTAGGTGTAATTAGTTTAAAATTGTTGTAATATTTTTCTAATGTTTGTAAATATTTTTTTATTTTTTGTAACTTAGTTCTTTTTTATTTTTTGTACTTTAGTTAGGGTTAGGGTTAGAATTAGCTTTAGGGGTTAAAAAATTTATTAGAGTAGCGGTGAGCTCAGGTCGGCAGATTAGGGGTTAATGCTTGAAGTTAGGTGTCGGCGATGTTAGGGAGGGCAGATTAGGGGTTAATACTATTTATTATAGGGTTATTGAGGCGGGAGTGAGGCGGATTAGGGGTTAATAACTTTATTATAGTAGCGGCGCAGTCCGCTTGGCAGATTAGGGGTTAATAAGTGTAGGTAGGTGGCGGCGACATTGGGGGGGGCAGATTAGGGGTTAATAAATATAATATAGGCGTCGGCGGTATTAGGGGCAGCAGATTAGGGGTACATAGGGATAACTTAGCTGGCGGCGGTGTACGCAGCGGCAGATTAGGGGTTAAAAAATTTAATAGAGTGGCGGCGATGTGAGGGACCTCGGTTTAGGGGTACATAGGTAGTTTATTGGTGTTAGTGTACTTTAGAGCACAGTAGTTAAGAGCTTTATAAACCGGCGTTAGCCCAAAAAGCTGTTAACTCCTGTTTTTTTTCTGCGGCTGGAGTTTTGTCGTTAGATTTCTAACGCTCACTTCAGCCACGACTCTAAATACCGGCGTTAGAAAGATCCCATTGAAAAGATAGGATACGCAAATGGCGTAGGGGGATCTGCGGTATGGAAAAGTTGCGGCTGTAAAGTGAGCGTTAGACCCTTTCCTGACTGACTCCAAATACCAGAGGGCGGTAAAAAACAGCGTTAGGACCCTCTAACGCTGGTTTTGACGGCTACCGCCCAACTCTAAATCTAGCCGTTTGTTAGCACTTCGGGATAATTATGCAACAACAGCCTGAATAAACTATAGTTGTTTTGTTATCCAAATATTTAATAGAAATAGAGTATGTGTATGATTATGTTACCGTCTACCGCCACACATGCACGTTGTGACTTACCTGATAGTATCGTGGACGGAATACACTAGAATACAGTAGAATACATACACTGTTTGTTGCATAAAAATTTAAACATATAAAGGAACTGTGGCATCTCTTATTGCTCAATATACGGATGGATGCACTATGAACTTTTAAACAGGATCCCTCTAAGAGATACTTATTAACAAGTTTACTAGTTTTTGCAACATTTGGACATATTAGCACTTTTGTATCCCTGGACTATAATTTGGTTTAATATCCAATTAAGCGACTACTTGTATTGGTGATGACAGTCATTCCCCCTAGGGACGCCTTGGGGGTTTCATTCTCTTTTTTTCATTTTGTTTCTTTCTTGTTTTCTTTTTTTTCTATATTTAAATTCTAGTATATATGTAGTTGAGTGAGCGAATGAGAAAGGTCCCTTTTCCTTTGACACATCCTGCTACTATAATTGGATTGATGTATAACCTGAGTATGACATATTAAAGTATATTTTGATTTGCAGTGCTGGGATTTTTGATATTTTTTATGTAATTATTAGTATCACATGCCTCCAAACATTTCCTAGAGGTACACATAGGTGAGGGTTCTTGTGTGCAGTGACCCACTGGTCTTTGTTGAGGGGGGATGTGTAAAGGGGGCTACAAGTGTGTAGTAGGTGGGACAGGAGTGTTTTTTTGGAAAGTTGGGCGGACTTAAGGTATGCCTTGGATAGTGCACAGACTATCTCTAAAAAAGGCGCGGGAGGAATTGTGGGCAAAACTTTCAACCTGTGACAATCCCACAAGATTAGGTTTGAGAGGCCTGGAATATACCAATTATACAGTTAGTCATAAACTATATATGCAAATAAAATTTATTAAAGGGACATAAAACCTAAAATTCTTCTTTCAGGATTCAGATAGAGCAAACAATTTTAAACAACTTTCCAATTTTACTTCTATTATCAGTTTCTTTGTTCTCTTGTTATCCTTTGTTGAAACCCAGGGATGTAAGCTCAGGAGTGTGAAGATCTCTGCAGCACTATACGGCAGTAGTTTTGCAACAATGTTTTACATTAGCAAGAGCACTAGATGACGGCACTATTTCCTGTTGTGTAGTGCTTCAGGTAAGTGCACACTACCTACCTAGGTATCTCTTCAACAAAGTATAACATGAGAACTAGGCAAATTTGATAATAGAAGTAAATTGGAAACTTTTTTTTAAATTGTATTCGCTATCTTAATAATGAAAGAAAAAATTTGGGTTTTATTTCTCTTTAAACAACAGGGAACTGGTAATAGAATATGAGAGCATGCAAACAGTCATAATGAAGCAATCATAAAGTCAAATAATAAGCAAAACTGCAGCAAGCTTTAAATCATTGCAGAACATGTCCAGAGACACAGTTACACTTAGCATTCATTTTCTGCTTGAGAACTACAGTGGTTTCTGGTCGCTAGTGGGACTTTTCCTATTAATGCTAAGCACTATACATTTCATGCACCTCCCTCTAATGATTGGTGCTGCCATTATGTAACCTTGGCTACTCTGCAGGTATCTGATGAAGAGTTGCTGCACATGTGCAAATAGGTCAGCACTCACCTGTTGTGAAATCTAGATTTAAATATGGTGGGACCCATGACTAGAGGGCGGTGGGGCATAACCTCAAAACTATGAGTATAAAATGTTTTTAGTGTTTAAAGGGACAGTCAAGTCTAAAATAAACATTTGTGATTAAGATAGGACATGCAATTTTAAACAACCTTCTAATTGACTTTTATAATCAACTAGTCCTAAAGCCCGTGTACACGGGCCAATTTTTTAGGTACCGCGGTTCTCTCTCTCTCTGCCCCTCTCTCCCCCTCTCTCCCCCTCTCCCCCTCTCCCTCTCTCTCTCTCTCCCCCCCTCTCCCCCCCTCTCCCCCTCTCTCCCCCTCTCTCTCTCTCTCTCCCCCTCTCCCCCTCTCTCTCTCTCTCTCTCTCTCTCTCTCCCTCTCTCCCCCCCTCTCCCCCTCCAATTTCTAGGTACCGCGGTTCTCTCTCTCTCTCTCTCTTTCTCTCTTTCTCTCTCTCTCTCTCTCTCTCTCCCTGTACCTGATCATCGCGCTTGCTGTTAGACTTGCGGAAGTGCCCCCTGTACCTGATCATCGCGCTTGCTGTTAGACTTGCGGAGGTGCGCGTGCGAGGTCGGGTGGGTGCGCGTGTGAAGCTCTATTCTCTGCCGTACCAGATTATCGCGCTTGCTGTTAAACTTGCGGAGGTGCGCGTGCGATCGCGCTGCTGTTAGACTTGCAGAGGTGCGCGTGCGAGGTCGGGTGGGTGCGCGTGCGAAGCTCTATTCTCTGCTGTGCGCCGCTTAAACCACGGAGGTGCGCATGCAAGGTCAATCTAAGGCCAAGTGTGTTTGTCTCTACTGCGCATGACGGCTTCAGACAAACACACTTGGCCTTTTATAATATAGGATTTTGATTAGTTCTCTTGGTATTCTTAGTTGAAAGCTAAACTTAGGTAGGTCATATGCTAATTTCTTAGCCCTTGAAGGACGCCTCTTATATGAATGCATTTTGACAGTTTTTCACAACTAGAGGGCGTTAGTTCGTGTGTGCCATATAGATAACCCTGTGCTCACACTGACTGGCTAAAATGCATGTCTGTCAAAAGAACTGAAATTAGGGGGCAGTCTGCAGAGGATTAGATACAAGATAATTACAGAGGTAAAAAATATATTAATTTAACCATGTTGGCTGTGCAAAACTGGGGAATGTGTAATAAAGGGATTATCTATATTTTTAAACAATAAAAATTCTGGTGTAGACTGTCCCTTAACATAAATACAATTTTTAGTAACATTTTGCTTCCAAATCCCATATTGCTTTATTAAACATTTCCTCTGAGTATAACATATAGATTTCATGCTCTGTTTTCTAAGATTTCCAAATGTTTTTGTAAAATCATTGGGGTTCACTAACCCAAAAATCAAGGGCAAGAGATGAGAGGTGCTTGATATTCAGTAAGACATTTCTCTTATGTCGTTATACAGTTATAAAAAAGCATTGCCAAAAATGAACAAGATGCATTGGAAGCACGAGATGGGAAAAGACTGTAGATCTCACATCTTACAAGACCCAGCAGCTATTTTATTGATAGTTACATAGTAGTATACAGCCAAAAGATAAATCTCTTATGCTTATTTCTGAAACAGGAAATAAAAAACAAGATGTAAACAATATATGAAAACTAACAACCTCAGAAAATACAGTTAAGTCTAATAGTAATGTTAATAGCAAGCCTAATGGCATTGTATGTTTGGTTATAAATTACCACATAACTTTTGGGTTTCTGAGAACATTGTTATCTCCTGCTAAAGCAGAAGAGTACTATTGCCTTGGATTTTGATTGCCTATTTCAGTTATTTTGTTTTTCTTTCCTTTCTATCATTCTTGATCATATAAATTACCCTTTATTTTCTCAACAGTTTAGCTCTCAGCAATTTTCTCCTCATTTTGAAGAGCATAATCATTTGTTTTCTGCTTGTGGATTTAAATCTATATATTGGGTTTGTCTTCACTGGCCTGATATAATGATGTGCTGAAGTGGAGATGAGTTGCACTTGTTTAAAGCTTCACAAACAGCACAAAAATATTGTCAAAATCGATTTTGTTTAGTTCTTAAATATTATTATCTTTCATACATGATACAAAGGAACAAAGTATATCTACCTATGCAAAAAGAAAAACACTGATGTAGATGGATTGGGTACACATCCCATGTCACTTGCAAAAGTCACAGCTTTGGGTTCTCACCAGGCAATCACAGAGAGCTGTGTTTGACAATTAACCCCAGAGACACCTGGATACAGGAACCAATCAGCATCTCTTCTACCCTGGGTCCCTAATCTATAGCCTTATGCAATCTCTCCTAGACATATATATGAAAGTGAACTGCTCTATCAGACTGGAGTGGGCACCGACATATATATATATATATATCCTATATTATAAAAGGCCAAGTGTTTGTCTGAAGCCGTCATGCGCAGTTGAGACAAACACTTGGCCTTGAGATAGGGAGCGCCTCACAGCTGTGAGGTCTGGGGAGCGCGAGGTAAGCTACTCAACAGCTGTGAGGTCTGCTGCGTGAGAAGCGGCCACGCGCTCCCCAGACCTCACAGCTGTTTGTGGCTGACGGGAGCGTTGCGATGGGGGCGTGGCCGGGCATCGCGAGGGGCGTGGCCGGGCGTCGCGAGGGGCGTGGCCGGGCGGGTGTTGCCACGATGGGGCGTGGCCGGGCGGGGTCCCGCGATATGAAGACAGAGCCAGAGAGGGAGCAGGAGAGGGGGGGGAGAAGGGCCAAAGGGGGGGGGAGAGAGCCAAAGGGGGGGGGGGGGAGAGAGCCAAGGGGGGAGCCAAAGAGAAGGGGGAGAGCCAAAGAGAAGGGGGAGAGCCAAAGAGAAGGGGGGGGAGCCAAAGAGAAGGGGGGAGCCAAAGAGAAGGGGGGGAGCCAAAGAGAAGGGGGGGAGCCAAAGAGAAGGGGGGGGAGCCAAAGAGAAGGGGGGGAGCCAAAGAGAAGGGGGGGAGCCAAAGAGAAGGGGGGTGAGCCAAAGAAAAGGGGGGGAGCCAAAGAGAAGGGGGGGAGCCAAAGAGAAGGGGGGGGAGCCAAAGAGAAGGGGGGAGCCAAAGAGAAGGGGGGGGAGCCAAAGAGAAGGGGGGGAGCCAAAGAGAAGGGGGGGAGCCAAAGAGAAGGGGGGAGCCAAAGAGAAGGGGGGGAGCCAAAGAGAAGGGGGGGAGCCAAAGAGAAGAGGGGGGGAGCCAAAGAGAAGGGGGGGGAGCCAAAGAGAAGAGGGGGGGAGCCAAAGAGAAGAGGGGGAGCCAAAGAGAAGGGGGGGAGAGCCAAAGAGAAGGGGGGGAGAGCCAAAGAGAAGGGGGGGGGAGAGCCAAAGAGAAGGGGGGGGAGCCAAAGAGAAGGGGGGGAGCCAAAGAGAAGGCGGGGAGAGCCAAAGAGAAGGGGGGGAGCCAAAGAGAAGGGGGGGAGCCAAAGAGAAGGCGGGGAGAGCCAAAGAGAAGGGGGGGGGGAGAGCCAAAGAGAAGGGGGGGGAGAGCCAAAGAGAAGGGGGGGGGAGAGCCAAAGAGAAGGGGGGGGAGAGCCAAAGAGAAGGGGGGGGAGAGCCAAAGAGAAGGGGGGGGGAGAGCCAAAGAGGGGGGAGAGAGAGAGCCAAAGAGGAAAAAGAGCCAAAAAGGAGAGAGAGCCAAAGAGGGGGGAGAGAGAGCCAAAGAGGGGGGAGAGAGAGCCAAAGAGGGGGGAGAGAGCCAAAGAGGGGGGGGAGAGCCAAAGAGGGGGGGAGAGAGCCAAAGAGGGGGGGGGGAGCCAAAGGGGGGGGAGAGCCAAAGAGGGGGGAGAGAGAAAGCCAAAGAGGAGAGAGAGCAAAAGAGGGGAGAGAGCCAAAGAGGGGGGGGGGGGAGAGCCAAAGAGGGGGGGGGGAGATCCAAAGAGGGGGGAGGAGAGCCAAAGAGGGGGGGAGAGAGCCAAAGAGGGGGGAGAGAAGAAAAGAGGGGGGAGAGAGAGCAAAAGAAAGGAGGGAGAGAGCCAAAGAGGGGAGAGAGAGAGCAAAAGAGGGGAGAGAGAGAGCAAAGGAGAGGGGGGAGAGAAAGCAAAAGAGAGGGGGGAAGAGAGAGCAAAAGAGAGGGGGGAGAGTGCAAGGGGTGGGACCGCTGTACTGCAAAAAATGGCCCGTGTACACAGGCTTTAGTACTAGTATATATATATATACACTTGTCTGACCTAACCAGAGCCCAGACCTTAACCCCATTGAACACATTTGAGATGATTGCAAGACAGACCTTGAACCTTGGTCTCCTGGCCCTAAGCTAATTTCTCTACCAATCTGCCATATATTCTTAATAGCAAGACAGACCTTCCAGTCGAACATCATTTTAACACCTTAGAAATTAATGCTCTTTTGGCCAAATGGTCACTAATTCCCACAGTCACATATTAAAATGTTCTGGAAAGCTTTCTCAGAAGAGTGGTGGCTGTTATAGCGCAAAGAGGGCCAAATCCATATTAAAATCCATAGTTTTGAAATAGGATATCCAAAAAGCTCATGTAGGTGTCTACATACTTATACACACACATACACAATCACATTATACCTTTACAAGAAAATGTTATAATTTAGTTTCCTCATTAGTGTTGAAGCACTGTAAATAGATGGTGAATTAAAGGGAAATTAACATTAATGCTTTACTTTCATTGAAAAATGAAGCCAACTTGTATTACTGAATGAAAATACTTTGGCCTAGATTTAGAGTTTTGTCGGTAAGGACCCGCGTAGCTAACGCCGGCTTTTTTCTGGCCGCACCATAAAAATAACTCTGGTATTGAGAGTCCACAAAAAGGCTGGGTTAGGCTCCAAAAAAGGAGCGTAGAGCATTTTTAACGCAGCTTCAACTCTCGATACCAGAGTTGCTTACGCAAGCGGCCAGCCTCAAAAACGTGCTCGTGCACGATTCCCCCATAGGAAACAATGGGGCTGTTTGAGCTGAAAAAAAACCTAACACCTGCAAAAAAGCCGCGTTCAGCTCCTAACGCAGCCCCATTGTTTGCTATGGGGAAACACTTCCTACGTCTGCACCTAACACCCTAACATGTACCCCGAGTCTAAACACCCCTAGCCTTACACTTATTAACCCCTAATCTGCCACCCCCGCTATCACTGACCCCTGCATATTATTTTTAACCCCTAATCTGCTGCTCCGTAAACCGCCGCTACTTACATTATCCTTATGTACTCCTAATCTGCTGCCCCTAACACCGCCGACCCCTATATTATATTTATTAACCCCTAATCTGCCCCCCTCAACGTCGCCTCCACCTGCCTCCACTTATTAACCCCTAATCTGCCGAGCGGACCTGAGCGCTACTATAATAAAGTTATTAACCCCTAATCCGCATCACTAACCCTATAATAAATAGTATTAACCCCTAATCTGCCCTCCCTAACATCGCCGACACCTAACTTCAAACATTAACCCCTAATCTGCCGACCGGAGCTCACCGCTACTATAATAAATGTATTAACCCCTAAAGCTAAGTCTAACCCTAACACCCCCCTAAATTAAATATAATTTTAATCTAACGAAATTATTTAACTCTTATTAAATAAATTATTCCTATTTAAAGCTAAATACTTACCTGTAAAATAAATCCTAATATACCTACAATATAAATTATAATTACATTGTAGCTATTTTAGGATTAATATTTATTTTACAGGCAACTTTGTAATTATTTTAACCAGGTACAATAGCTATTAAATAGTTAAGAACTATTTAATAGTTACCTAGTTAAAATAATAACAAAATTACCTGTAAAATAAATCCTAACCTAAGTTACAATTAAACCTAACACTATACTATCATTAAATTAATTAAATAAAATACCTACAATTACCTACAATTAAACCTAACACTACACTATCAATAAATAAATTAAATACAATTCCTACAAATAACTACAATGAAATAAACTATCTAAAGTACAAAAAATAAAAAAGAACTAAGTTACAAAAAATAAAAAAATATTTACAAACATAAGAAAAATATTACAACAATTTTAAACTAATTACACCTACTCTAAGCCCCCTAATAAAATAACAAAGACCCCCAAAATAACTAAATGCCCTACCCTATTCTAAATTACTACATTTGAAAGCTCTTTTACCTTACCAGCCCTGAACAGGGCCCTTTGCGGGGCATGCCCCAAGAAATTCAGCTCTTTTGCCTGTAAAAAAAACATACAATACCCCCCCCACATTACAACCCACCACCCACATACCCCTAATCTAACCCAAACCCCCCTTAAATAAACCTAACACTAAGCACCTGAAGATCTTCCTACCTTGTCTTCACCCTACCAGGTTCACTGATCCGTCCTGAAGAGCTCCTCCGATGTCCTGATCCAAGCCCAAGCGGGGGGCTGAAGAGGTCCATGATCCGGCTGAAGTCTTCATCCAAGCTGGAGCTGAAGAGCTCCATGATCCGGATGAAGTCTTCATCCAAGCGGGAGCTGAAGAGGTCCATGATCCGGATGAAGTCTTCTATCAACGGCATCTTCAATCTTCTTTCTTCCGGATCCATCTTGCAGACCTCCGACGCGGAACATCCTCTTCTCCCGACGCCTACTAGCCGAATGACGGTTCCTTTAAGGGACGTCATCCAAGATGGCGTCCCTCGAATTCCGATTGGCTAATAGGATTCTATCAGCCAATCGGAATTAAGGTAGGAATATTCTGATTGGCTGATGGAATCAGCCAATCAGAATCAAGTTCAATCCGATTGGCTGATTCGATCAGCCAATCAGATTGAGCTTGCATTCTATTGGCTGTTCCGATCAGCCAATAGAATGCGAGCTCAATCTGATTGGCTGATTGGATCAGCCAATCGGATTGATCTTGATTCTGATTGGCTGATTCCATCAGCCAATCAGAATATTCCTTCCTTGATTCCGATTGGCTGATAGAATCCTATCAGCCAATCGGAATTCGAGGGACGCCATCTTGGATGACGTCCCTTAAAGGAACCGTCATTCGGCTAGTAGGCGTCGGGAGAAGAGGATGTTCCGCGTCGGAGGTCTGCAAGATGGATCCGGAAGAAAGAAGATTGAAGATGCCGTTGATAGAAGACTTCATCCGGATCATGGACCTCTTCAGCTCCCGCTTGGATGAAGACTTCATCCGGATCATGGACCTCTTCAGCTCCCGCTTGGATGAAGACTTCAGCCGGATCATGGACCTCTTCAGCCCCCCGCTTGGGCTTGGATCAGGACATCGGAGGAGCTCTTCAGGACGGATCGGTGAACCTGGTAGGGTGAAGACAAGGTAGGAAGATCTTCAGGGGCTTAGTGTTAGGTTTATTTAAGGGGGGTTTGGGTTAGATTAGGGGTATGTGGGTGGTGGGTTGTAATGTTGGGGGGGGGTATTGTATGTTTTTCTTACAGGCAAAAGAGCTGAATTTCTTGGGACATGCCCCGCAAAGGGCCCTGTTCAGGGCTGGTAAGGTAAAAGAGCTTTGAAATGTAGTAATTTAGAATAGGGTAGGGCATTTTGTTATTTTATTAGGGGGCTTAGAGTAGGTGTAATTAGTTTAAAATTGTTGTAATATTTTTCTTATGTTTGTAAATATTTTTTTATTTTTTGTAACTTAGTTCTTTTTTATTTTTTGTACTTTAGATAGTTTATTTCATTGTAGTTATTTGTAGGAATTGTATTTAATTTATTTATTGATAGTGTAGTGTTAGGTTTAATTGTAGGTAATTGTAGGTATTTTATTTAATTAATTTAATGATAGTATAGTGTTAGGTTTAATTGTAACTTAGGTTAGGATTTATTTTACAGGTAATTTTGTTATTATTTTAACTAGGTAACTATTAAATAGTTCTTAACTATTTAATAGCTATTGTACCTGGTTAAAATAATTACAAAGTTGCCTGTAAAATAAATATTAATCCTAAAATAGCTACAATGTAATTATAATTTATATTGTAGCTATATTAGGATTTATTTTACAGGTAAGTATTTAGCTTTAAATAGGAATAATTTATTTAATAAGAGTTAATTAATTTCGTTAGATTAAAATTATATTTAACTTAGGGGGGTGTTAGTGTTAGGGTTAGACTTAGCTTTAGGGGTTAATACATTTATTAGAATAGCGGTGAGCTCCGGTCGGCAGATTAGGGGTTAATAATTGAAGTTAGGTGTTGGCGATGTTAGGGAGGGCAGATTAGGGGTTAATATTATTTATTATAGGGTTAGTGAGGCGGATTAGGGGTTAATAACTTTATAATAGTAGCGGTGCGGTCCGCTCGGCAGATTAGGGGTTAATAAGTGTAGGCAGGTGGAGGCGACGTTGTGGGGGGCAGATTAGGGGTTAATAAATATAATATAGGGGTCGGCGGTGTTAGGGGCAGCAGATTAGGGGTACATAGCTATAATGTAGGTGGCGGCGCTTTGCGGTCGGCAGATTAGGGGTTAATTATTGTAGGTAGCTGGCGGCGACGTTGTGGGGGGCAGATTAGGGGTTAATAAATATAATACAGGGGTCGGCGGTGTTAGGGGCAGCAGATTAGGGGTACATAAGTATAACGTAGGTGGCGGTCGGCAGATTAGGGGTTAAAAAATGTAATCGAGTGGCGGCGATGTGGGGGGGCCTCAGTTTAGGGGTACATAGGTAGTTTATGGGTGTTAGTGTACTTTAGAGTACAGTAGTTAAGAGCTTTATGAACCGGCGTTAGCCCAGAAAGCTCTTAACTACTGACTTTTTTCCTGCGGCTGGAGTTTTGTCGTTAGATGTCTAACGCTCACTTCAGACACGACTCTAAATACCGGAGTTAGAAAGATCCCATTGAAAAGATAGGATACGCAATTGACGTAAGGGGTTCTGCAGTATGGAAAAGTCGCGGCTGAAAAGTGAGCGTTAGACCCTATTTTTAGTGACTCCAAATACCGGAGTTAGCCTAAAACCAGCATTAGGAGCCTCTAACGCTGGTTTTCACGGCTAACGCCAAACTCCAAATCTAGGCCTTTGCTAGCAGAGAGATAGTTTGCTAAATCATTAGTGGTAATTGACTATTTTAAATAGTATTAATATAAGTTCAGTAATTATAGAAATATTTTTATTTAAATGATCAATCTTTGTTTGGAGCTTGATGCCCCTGTTTCCGCACAAAACAGAAGTTATGAAGCAGCTGTCTAAACGCTGCTGCTCCATAAACTCGTCCGCCGGCTCTGAGGCAGCGTCCAGAAATCAACGATTGGCTTGCTTGACACCCCCTGCTAGCGGCCAATTGGCCGCGAATCTGCAGGGCGAGGCATTGCACAAGCAGTTCACAAGAACTGCTTGTGCAATGATAAATGACATGATACGCTACATTGTATCATGTCCGCTCGCACTATGATAAATTGGCCCCCTAGTTTTTTAACTTTCTTTCAGCCAACAAACCAACTGTGATTACTCCCAACAGACTAACTTAAAGAAACAGTCTACTTGAAATGTCTTGTTTAAAAAGATAGATAATCCCTTTATTACCCATTTCCCAGTTTTGCATAACAAACACAGTTATATTAATACACTTTTTAACTCTGTGATTACCTTGTATCTAAGCCTCTGTAGACTGCCCCCTTATTTCAGTTCTTTTGAAAGACTTGCATTTTAGCCAATCAGTGCTGACTCATAAATAACTCTATTGGAGTGAGCACAATGTTATCTATATGGCACACAAGAACTAGCGCTGTCTAACTGGGGAAAATTGTCAAAGTGCACTGAGATAAGAGGCGGACTTAAACGGTTTAGAAATCAGTTTGAGCCTTCCTAGGTTTAGCTTTCAACAAAGAATACTGAGCAAATTTGATGATGAAAAGTAAAAGGGAAAGTTATTTTTTAAAATTGCATGCCCTGTCTGAATCGTGAAAGTTTAATTTTGTCTTGACTGTCCCTTTAAGCGACTAAAATCACCTAATTTTCCTTATATTCATACTAGGGGACGCATTTATAATACTGCAGATGGACACAAGCAGTAGGGTTTATTATTACTATTAAGTAATGTTTCTGTCCTGATAAAAGCCTTTTATTCTATTGTTTGGGGAGTTGGGTCCTTATTATCATTATTATACAGGGAGTGCAGAATTATTAGGCAAGTTGTATTTTTGAGGATTAATTTTATTATTGAACAACAACCATGTTCTCAATGAACCCAAAAAACTCATTAATATCAAAGCTGAATAGTTTTGGAAGTAGTTTTTAGTTTGTTTTTAGTTATAGCTATTTTAGGGGGATATCTGTGTGTGCAGGTGACTATTACTGTGCATAATTATTAGGCAACTTAACAAAAAACAAATATATACCCATTTCAATTATTTATTTTTACCAGTGAAACCAATATAACATCTCAACATTCACAAATATACATTTCTGACATTCAAAAACTAAACAAAAACAATTCAGTGACCAATATATCCACCTTTCTTTGCAAGGACACTCAAAAGCCTGCCATCCATGGATTCTGTCAGTGTTTTGATCTGTTCACCATCAACATTGCGTGCAGCAGCAACCACAGCCTCCCAGACACTGTTCAGAGAGGTGTACTGTTTTCCCTCCTTGTAAATCTCAAATTTGATGATGGACCACAAGTTCTCAATGGGGTTCAGATCAGGTGAACAAGGAGGCCATGTCATTAGATTTTCTTCTTTTATACCCTTTCTTGCCAGCCACACTGTGGAGTACTTGGACGCGTGTGATGGAGCATTGTCCTGCATGAAAATCATGTTTTTCTTGAAGGATGCAGACTTCTTCCTGTACCACTGCTTGAAGAAGGTGTCTTCCAGAAACTGGCAGTAGGACTGGGAGTTGAGCTTGACTCCATCCTCAACCCGAAAAGGCCCCACAAGCTCATCTTTGATGATACCAGCCCAAACCAGTACTCCACCTCCACCTTGCTGGCGTCTGAGTCGGATTGAAGCTCTCTGCCCTTTACCAATCCAGCCACGGGCCCATCCATCTGGCCCATCAAGACTCACTCTCATTTCATCAGTCCATAAAACCTTAGAAAAATCAGTCTTGAAATATTTCTTGGCCCAGTCTTGACGTTTCAGCTTGTGTGTCTTGTTCAGTGGTGGTCGTCTTTCAGCCTTTCTTACCTTGGCCATGTCTCTGAGTATTGCACACCTTGTGCTTTTGGGCACTCCAGTGATGTTGCAGCTCTGAAATATGGCCAAACTGGTGGCAAGTAGCATCTTGGCAGCTGCACGCTTGACTTTTCTCAGTTCATAGGCAGTTATTTTGCGCCTTGGTTTTTCCACACGCTTCTTGCGACCCTGTTGACTATTTTGAATGAAACGCTTGATTGTTCGATGATCACGCTTCAGAAGCTTTGCAATTTTAAGAGTGCTGCATCCCTCTGCAAGATATCTCACTATTTTTGACTTTTCTGAGCCTGTCAAGTCCTTCTTTTGACCCATTTTGCCAAAGGAAAGGAAGTTGCCTAATAATTATGCACACCTGATATAGGGTGTTGATGTCATTAGACCACACCCCTTCTCATTACAGAGATGCACATCACCTAATATGCTTAATTGGTAGTAGGCTTTCGAGCCTATACAGCTTGGAGTAAGACAACATGCATAAAGAGGATGATGTGGTCAAAATACTCATTTGCCTAATAATTCTGCACTCCCTGTACTTTATTTATGAAGTGCCAACATATTATGCAGCGCTGTCCATGGGTATAATTCATTTAAATAAAACAATTATATAAAACTTGTAAGAGACAGGACAACATTTTACAAACACATACAGGAGGAATTGAGGGCCCTATTCCCGTAGGAACTTACAACCTAGAAGGGTAGGAGGTTGAGAAACAGGGGATGAGGACTGCAAGATTGAGAAAGATGTTAATGCAGAGTTAGATGAGGGAAATGTTAGGTAAGTGAAATTAATTTATTATTGAGTTGGGTGGTGGGCTTCTCTGAACAAAAAATGTATTCAGGGAGCATTTAAAGAAAGAAATATTAGGGCAAAGCCTGACAGCACGAGGGAGAGTGTTCCAGAGGGTTGGTGCTGCACGACAGAAGTTCTGCAGTCTAGCATGGGAAGAGGTGATAGTTGAAGATGCAAGAGCAGGTCATTAATGGATCTTAGTGGGCAGGCTGGAGTATACTTGTTTATTAGAGAGGATAGGTAGTGGTTGAGTGGCATTGGTGAGAGCTTTGTATGTAAGGGTGAGAATTTTGAATTTAATTCTGCTGTGAATGGGGAGCCAATGAAGGGACTCGCAGAGAGGTGCAGCAGATACAGAGCGACTGGAAATGTGGATTAGCCTGGCAGAGGCATTTAGGAGGGGGAGAGGCGGGAAAAAACAAGGGAGTGGATTATTTGCTTTGTGGCGTTAGCGCTCAGAAAAGGGCAAATCTTGGAAATATTGAGTAGGTGGTTGCAGCAGGAAAAAGGAAGCGATTGGATGTGGGGGACGAAGGATAGATTTGAGTCAAGTGTAACTCCGAGGCAGCGGACTTGGGGCGATGGGGAAATGGTGATGCCATTGACAGGGATAGAAAAGACTGAAGTCAGCATAGAGCTTGAGGGGGGGATTAGAAGGAGCTCAGTCTTCGACATGTTAATCTTTAGGTGGTAAGAGGCCATCCAGGAAGAAATACCAGATAAGCAGTCGCTCACATGAGCAAGGACAGAGGGAGAGAGAGCAGGGCTGGAGAGGTAGATCTGGGTGTCATCAGCATAGAGGTGATATTTGAAGCCATAACTGTTGATTAGTTTACCCAGTAAAGAAGTATAAATTGAGAAGAGTAGAGGACCCAGAACAGATCCTTGAGGTACTCCAAAAGACAGAGGCATTTGAAAGAAGGAGTCACCAACAAGTAACACAGAAAAGCCCTGTGAGAAAAATAGGAGTGAATCCAAGAAAGAGCAGTGTCACAAAGGCCAAAAGTGCTAAGGGTCTGTAGGAGTAGGGGGTGGTCAACTGTGCCAAAGGAAACTGAGAGGTCAAGTAAGATGAGCATAGAGTAATGGCCATTACTTTTAGCAGAGAGAAGATTGTTAGTAACCTTGGTAAGGGCAGTCTCAGTTGAGTGTTGGGGGAAGAATCCAGATTTCAGGGGGTCAAGCAAGGAGTTGTTGGACAGGAAGTGGGTTAGGCGATTGTAAACTAGTTTTTCAAGGAGTTTTGATGTTAGTGGAAGCAGTGATATTGGGCGGTATCTTTCAGGAGAATTAGGGTCAAGGGAGGGGTTTTTTTTTAGTATGGGAGTTACTTTTGTGTGTTTGAAAAAAGAACCGGTAGTCACCAACAAGTAACACAGAAAAGCCCTGTGAGAAAAATAGGAGTGAATCCAAGAAAGAGCAGTGTCACAAAGGCCAAAAGTGCTAAGGGTCTGTAGGAGTAGGGGGTGGTCAACTGTGCCAAAGGAAACTGAGAGGTCAAGTAAGATGAGCATAGAGTAATGGCCATTACTTTTAGCAGAGAGAAGATTGTTAGTAACCTTGGTAAGGGCAGTCTCAGTTGAGTGCTGGGGGAAGAATCCAGATTTCAGGGGGTCAAGGAAGGAGTTGTTGGACAGGAAGTGGGTTAGGCGATTGTAAACTAGTTTTTCAAGGAGTTTTGATGTTAGTGGAAGCAGTGATATTGGGCGGTATCTTTCAGGAGAATTAGGGTCAAGGGAGGGGTTTTTTTTTAGTATGGGAGTTACTTTTGTGTGTTTGAAAAAAGAACCGGTAGAGAGAGACAGGTTGAAGATGTGAGTAAGAGCAGGAGTGCGGTTGGAAGACAGGGAGGGTATTAGATCATAAGGGATAGGGTCGAGCGGACAGGTAGTGAGGCGTGAGGAAGATATTAAGGAAGAAACTTCATTCTCAGTGGCTGGATGGAAGATGCAGAGGGTGGTAGAGGGAGTAACTGGGCCTGTTGTTGGAGGATTGCAGGTTGGTGTTCGGATTTTACTTTGGATAGTACGTGTTTTGTTTAAAAAGTAGTCTGCCAAGTCTTGAGCACTAAAGACAAATGGTGGGGGGGTGGACAGATTGGTAGAGAAGAGAGTTAAAGGTGGAGAAGAGTCATTTAGGGTTTGAGGAAAGAGTAGATATGAGAGAAGAGAAGTAGGTTTGCTTGGCTAAGTGAAGGGCAGAAGTGTATGAATGAAGAATACATTTATAGTCCTTCTTTAGGCATTGCCAGCAAGTAACTGATCCTGAACGTGCATTTTCTAATATATTTTTTTTGTGGATTTGAAAAAGATCAGTCCTTAAACATCTTAAACCAAATGTATCATTCCCCTGTCCACCTGGGATCACTGTCCATATTTATCATTAGAAGAAACCTGTGCAACACTTATTAGTTGTGAGAAAATGTGGCTTGTCAGTCACCCTGATTAAATGAATCTTGGTGATTTTAATTTGACACTTCCTCTCTCTGAGGTGGAGGACGTTATTAGTCTGCACGGCAAGGATCTTTACAGTTTCATATGTTTCATATGTTTTCCCAAGAAAAAAATTGAGTTTTGGTTCTCCCTTAAACAGGTGCTTTTAACAGTACTCATTAAAGGGACATTAAACACTTTGAGAACGTAATATAAAATGATAAATTGTATATATAAAAAAAAAGTCTGCTGTTGTCCCCTTTTCCTGTAATTCTATTCTGGAATTGTGAGATTTCCCGTTCCTGATAGAAATGGAAGTGCAGAACACTATTACCGGTATATTCCACACATTCACTGGTTGCTCACTCTAGTGACCTTTTTATAACTGTCCCTTATTGGCCACAGCACAGAAGGTAACCTAAGTTACAACACATGGCAGCTCACATTGTTTTATAGACATTAAAATATATATTTAAACAGCTATTGAAACTAAAATATACATCTACATGTTAGTCTCAGACTATTCTTTTCTTTTAATCCATCATTCTACCTAGCATTTGTTTAGTGTGCAATGTCCCTTGAAGCACAACAATTTTATTAATTTATTATCTTAAACATTATTGCTCCAGTTTTCTTAACATGGTAATAAGTGCAAAATCCTAAATATACTAAACATTTTACATTCTCAGCTCTTTGTTGGATAAATAAGATCTTTTTTTTCCAACCTTCAGTAACTTTTTTAATTATTCCTGCAGATTTCTATTAGATTAGAACTATTAAACAATGTATGGGTGAACTGACCTTTCCTGCTGGAAAACATCCGAGAGAACACAATATACTGTAGGAAATATTCTTATCTGAGCTGTTCTCTAAAGTAAAATTATGCTTTGGTAGGAAAATAAAAAGGTATAGTTTTAGTAGTGAGTGTGAACAGCTGTCTAGAGAGAGACATACACTTTGTAGCAGTTGCTATAAGACTCAAGCAGCAAAAATGCTAAAGTACACAAGATATAGAAAGGTCATCAAAACTCCTCCTGAGGCCTTTTCTGGCAGTAGAAAACATGTTTTTTGTATATAAAACATTTTTGGTAAGTTGTAATGTAACAGAAAAAAACCTTGGGGCACAATTAAGAAAATAAAATAAAGTGCAAGAGGCTTCAGGAAATACAGGTGTGAGATGTAAAAGAAAGAGCTGTTGTTATTCATTATTCTGAAGGGACTAGACTGAAAACAAGACTTCTACACAACATTTTCTTTCTTCCTAGAATGTCGTGACATTTTGCTGCCCATGATAACCAAAGAATTGAGAGGATGGTTGGAACAAGGACGACAAGATGTACCTCAGATAAAAGAAAAGAAATTATGTGTGGATTTACTTAACAGCATCCTTGAGGTGCTTAGCTCTCAAGATGTGGTAAGTATAAGGAATAGTTACTTTATAAGTTGTAAAATTGTCATGCTTTCTTGTATTTCCTACATATAAGAGATTAAAGAGAAAACACAGGAAATTAAGTTGGATATGCATTAAAAAATAAATAATCTTAAATAAAGAGATGGGAAAAAAATACAGCTATCAGTGATATGCAAATGTATTGTGCTTTATTTATGCATTGTTCCCTAGGTCTACATAGATAATAGAATGTGTCCCATTTTAGAAAAAGCTTTATTTGCAAGTAATACCTTAGTTCCAGCTTAAGAACCTGCTGTTCTCTCAGTCTGTGCTTATTGGAGACTGCTTGAATATGTGCATATTATCCTGCTTTACTTACTGATCTGAGCATTTAGCACCCTGAAACATGTCATTCCAGACAAGATCTACCCCTTGTTGCAGCTATCCTGTTTGCTATATATTGATTTAATTTTGTGCAACTAGAGTGCCCCAGTCTTGCAGTACCTCCTATTCCAATCACTCTGCTTTTCCATCCTAACATTATTCATTTTCTATAATTCTTGCTTCCTATTAACAGTACAGAGCTATATATCTGATTTCTGCTTGATCTGCTAAATTATGCTTTGGCCTGCCAGTATTCAATATCCAGTTGTAGTTTCCATTGTATAGTCATTCAGTGGATGGATTAATAGATAGATAGATAGATAGATAGATAGATAGATAGATAGATAGATAATGTATAGGAGACAACACTTATATTTTGATGTAAAAACTTGTATTAAAGCTCAAAAATAACTATTTTATACAATTGATGTGCTGTCTTATCCAATATTTTTTATGCATAAAAATATACAGGAATTATAAAAGAAGTGGACAAGATAGGATGACTTATTCTCTCCAATAATTGTCCAAGAAGGTTTAACGCTTTGCTAGTGCCAACAGATTAACAGATTTATACTAGGTAGAACAAATACTTTATTTGCAGCAGATAATGCAGGCTTCACTGATCCTGCACATGAGAAAAACATAACCTGGCTTAAACAGATTTCAATTTATTTTTCTGTCTCTGCCTGAATTTGATATTGGGTTCAAGTGAATATTTATCGTGCTGTTTGTGTAAATAAGATGGCTATTAATTAAAATATACCTGGGAGTAGAGTTTTGTTTGCTGTAATGCACAAGGTTAGTATATGCATTCCAATAACTTAATAAATATAAATGTATTTATTAATAGTAAATAAATTAAATCTGCGTAACATCATTAACCTCTTTCTGCTGGGCTTTAGCGCCATTAGGATGGCATGGAACGCCTGAGCCATTTGGATATACTGAAGCCATAATGGCTTCCTAACTGGGATAGCAGACTGGAGGGTGTGCCTAGCATTATAGGCACTCACCCCTGACCTGATCCCATCATTTAAATCACGCAATTGCATGAAAGATCGCGTTGGAACTTTGTTTAAATGTAGACAAATAAGTGCTGTCAGGAAAGGGTTAAAATATTTTATATGATTGTAACTTCTTAAAAACTTTGGTGCCGAACTGTTCAAGAATGAATCTGAATTATTAGTTTAAGTTATATTTCTTTAATATGCTCTTTGATGTATGCTACCTCTGATTCTTAATATATACAAACTGTTTTATGTTCTTGAATACTGCAATAAAACTTATAAGAACATTTCTTTAAGGATTATGATTTATATGAGTTATAAAAGATTGCTTCTTTTTAACGTAATAATTTATCCCACAAAGGGCTGGATTATTAGTGGTGCACACACATTTGTGCTTGAATGATTAGGGGTTTAAGACAAGGATTTGCACTTATCGGGATTACCGCTTGTATTACGAGTTTAAAGTAAACACGATTGCATGAGTGCAATTGTGATTTACGCTAAAATGATTACTGTGACCTCAGAGCTCTGGTTAACTGTTACACGAAACAAAAAAGTTGTACAAAACACATCATCAATACATTACAAAGTACACTTACACTCCTAATAACAATATCTAATACAAAAAAATATTAAAAACAATTATTGCACACAAAGGTTATAAAGGCTCATAGATATGAAATCTTTGGTAGGCAAAGTGCTTTAACATAGACATACATATACATGTCTAAAGATGGATAGATATATACTGTATACAGTCGTATGCAAAAGTTAAGGCACCCCTGACAATTTCCATGATTTTCATTTATAAATATTTGGGTGTTTGGATCAGCAATTTCATTTTGATCTATCAAATAACTGAAGGACACAGTAATATTTCAGTAGTGAAATGAGGTTTATTGGCTTAACAGAAAATGTGCAATATGCATCATAGCAAATTTAGACAGGTGCATAAATTTGGGCACCCTTGTCATTTTGTTGATTTGAATACCTGTAACTACCTAGCACTGATTAATTTGATCACACAATTGGTTTGGTGAGCCCATTAAGCCTTGAACTTCATAGACAGGTGCGTCCAATCATGAGAAAATGTATTTAAGGTGGCCAATTGCAAGTTGTTGTTCTCTTTGACTCTCCTCTGAAGAGAGGAAACATGGGGGCCTCAAAACAACTCTCAAATTACCTGAAAACAAAGATTATTCAACAAGGCTACAAAAAGCTATCGCAGAGATTTAAGTTGTCAGTGTGAGGAACATAGTGAGGAAATGGAAGACCACAGGCACAGTTCTTGTTAAGGCCAGAAGTGACAGGCCAAGTAAAATATCGGAAAGGCAAAGGATGGTGAGATCGGTCAAAAACCACCCACAGACCACCTCCAAACACCTACAACATCATCTTGCTGCAGATAGTGTCACTGTGCATCATTCAACAATTAAGCATATGGGAGAGTGATGCAGAAGAAGCCTTTTCTGCACACACGTCACAAAGAGAGTCTCTTGAGGTATGCAAACGCACATTTGGACAAGCCAGCTTTATTTTGGAAGAATGTGCTGTGGACTGATGAAACAAAGATTGAGTTATTTGGTCATAACACAGGGCGTTATGCATGGCGGCAAAAGAACACAGCATTTTAAGACAAACACTTGCTACTCACAGTAAAATTTGGTGGATGTTCCATCATGCTGGGGGGCTGTGTGGTTTATTGGTACCTGCTGTCAATTACCCCAATCTGGTTGAAGAGCTAGCTGGGTGAGACGGAATTCCTGGATTGGAATTTCTCACATGATCTGCTTCCTGCAAACTGCGGGGTGGAGTACTGGTCCGTCCTACTCTCCAAATGCTCCACCCCAGGGACCCAGTTATAAGTCACATATTTTTTTATGTGGTAAACAAACGCAACTATTCTCCCTGGGGTTGTCAGACCATCTAATATATTGTTCGTCTTTGCATACATGTTTAATAAAGTGTCATTTTAACTTACTTATTTACAATTCTAAACAGTGATTAATTCAGCACTTGGCTTCAATGCCACAAATCCTTTGAATTCCCCTAAACCTATTTTGTTGTCAGACCATACCCTGCACTGCAGCACTTTTGGGGGAATATAAACACCTTCCAATACTATGCCTTGGGTTTTTGTCACAATATATATATATATATATATATATATATATATATATATATATATATATATATATATAATTTCTATGGCATGGCCTAGTACTCACGGTAACCTTAGAACCACGGGGTGCACAACAAATGATCAAACATACTTCGAAGATCCCATGTTCTTGCAAAAAGAAAGGCACTCACTGGGTTTAAAAAGGAAAACAGCTTTTTATTCCTTATAACATGTAACATTTCGGAGTTTTACCTCTGTTTTCAAACAGACAACAAGAACTCTAAATATACACAGCCTTAAATACCCTCTTTACCTTAATCACCTAGTGCAGATGTTGCACAGCACATAGCACGCATCATCAGGCAGTGCCAGTAACTTAGCAACCAAATAAACAACCTCACATGACCATCCATACCTATATCAAAAAACCAACGTGTTAAAAAACTATCGTATCTAAAAACAATATTACTGTGAATAATGCTATATCTCTTATTGTAGCTTATTAAAGCATCTTAAGCATTTTAGTATATATCGAAATTGAAGCATGTTTAAATGGACTTAAGCACAAATATCATTGCTACCTAAAGATTTCTAAATCTGTTAAGCAAATATATCAAAGAATCAATTGCTACATAGTAAGATCAGAAAAACATATACATCCAGCATCATACATACTGCTAATCTCGGCTGTCCTATATCTAAGGATGACATAAAACAACTCAGTTATGTCAAACCTCGGTCCCACAGCCTTGCCTTGTCAAAACAGACTGACAAATAACAAAACAACTGACCAAACAAGTAAAAAATAATAATAAGAGACAAATAAAGAAAAGAAATTAACCAATAAAAAAAATAAAAAAATCAATAAAAAACAAACAACCCACAAATGAAAAACACAATTCAACAAAGGACAAACAAAGAACAAAGACAAAAAATTAAAAAATAACACAAAAAAAGAAAAAAAGAGAAAAGATCACATGAAGACCACAAAAATATCACAAGACAATAAAACAAAAACAAAAATACATAGTACTGGGAATTAATGACTCATATAGAGGTTATAGGAAGCTGTGCCACCCTAATTTCATGTTCAGTCCTTTAGGGATTATAGTATCCAACTCGAAGGTCCATCTTGTCTCTCTTTGGAGTAACAGCCTATTCATATCGCCGCCTCTGCTCATCTCGGGTACATGATCTATAATTGTGTATCTTAGATCTGCCACACTGTGTCCTTGTTCTTGAAAGTGCCTAGCCACAGGTTGATTAGATTCTCCATTTTTAATGGCTTGTCTAATGGCACTCCTGTGATTAGCCATTCTAATCCTCAGATTATCGCAGGTCTTACCAATATAGAATAGGCTGCACGGACAATGGAGCATATACACTATATATGGGATCGTGCAGGTTACCCTATACTTATGAAAATATTTTTTGTTGTGTCTCGGGTGGACAAAATATTTGCCTGCAGACATCCCATTGCAAGTATATATATATATATATATATATATATATATATATATATACAAAACACGGAGGGGGACTGCACTCTCAGACTGGACTGGATACACATCCTATGACCCTGCAACATGCTCAGCCCTGGGTGCTCACTGGCACTCACAGGAAGCTGTGATGTCACTAGAGTCACCGGCAGTTAACCCCAGATAGGCCTGGGTGCAAGGCCCATAGGGAAAATTACAAAAAAATGTATACAACACACACAGAGAACGTCCAGCACTCACTTACATGCACTCAGCTAAGATTAAAAGCAAATATTGAAGGGTTAGTTACCGCATCTGGCCAAATAAGACAAGCCCAGGTACCTCGTCAGGGTCCCTTCCAAAACCTGGGTCCCTAAAACAGCCACACAATATAAGCTCTCAATCAAAAAAACTGGGAACAAGTGAAGGGTGCACAGGCTTATGTAATCACCCTAGACATATACAAAATATGGAAGGGGACTGCAATCTCAGACTGGACTGGGTACACATCAAATGACCCTGCAACATGCTCAGCCCTGGTTGCTCACTGGCATTTACAGGAAGCTGTGCTGTCCCCAGAGTCCCAAGCAGTTAACCGCAAACAGGACTGGGTGCAAGGCCCATAGGGAAAATTACAAAAAATGAATACAGCACACACAGAGATTGTCCAGCACTCACTTACAAGCACTCAGCTAAGATTAAAGGCAAAAATAGAAGGGTTACTTACCGCATCTGACCAAATGGGACAAGCCCAGGTACCTCGTCAAGATCCCTTCCAAAACTTGGGTCCCTAAAAGAGCCACACAATGCAAGCTCTCAAATCCAAACAAACAAGGGAACAAGGGAAGGGTGCACAGGCTTATGTAATCACCCTAGACATATACAAAACACGCAAGTAGAATGCACTCTCATACCGGACCGGGTACACATCACATGACCCTGCAACATGCTCAGCCATGGGTGCTCACGGGCACTCACAGGAAGCTGTGCTGTCCCCAGAGTCACAGACAGTTAACCCCAGACAGGCCTGGGTGCAAGGCCCATAGGGAAAATTACAAAAAAAATAATACAACACACACACAGAAAGTCCAGTACTCACTTACAAGCACTCAGCTAAGATTAAAAGCAAAAATGGAAGGAATTTGTTTTCCATAGGGAAAATTACAAAACAAATTAATACAACACAAAGAGAAACTCCAGCTCTCACTAACAAGCTCTCAGCTAAGATTTAAAAGCAAAAATGCAAAGGTTAGTTACCGCATTTGACCAAATGGGACAAGCCCAGGTACCACATCAAGGTCCTTTCCAATACCTGGGACCCTAAAACAGCCACACAATGCAAGCTCTCATATCCAAACAAACTGGGAATAAGGGAAGGGTGCACAGGCACACATTTTTGCTTTTAAATCTTATCTGAGAGCTTGTAAGTGAGTGCTGGACTTTCTCTGTGTGTTGTATTAATTTGTTTTGTAATTTTCCCTTTGGTTCTTGCACCCAAACCTGTCTGGGGTTAACTGCCTGTGACTCTGGGGACAGCACAGCTTCCTGTGAGTGCCCGTGAGCACCCATGGCTGAGCATGTTGCAGGGTCATGTGATGTGTACCCGGTCCGGTATGAGAGTGCATTCTACTTGCGTGTTTTGTATATGTCTAGGGTGATTACATAAGCCTGTGCACCCTTCCCCTGTTCCCAGTTTGTTTGGATTTGAGAGCTTGCATTGTGTAGCTGTTTTAGGGTCCCAGGTATTGGAAAGGACCTTGATGTGGTACCTGGGCTTGTCCGATTTGGCCAAATGCAGTAACTAACCTTTCCATTTTTGCTTTAAAATCTTAGCTGAGAGCTTGTGAGTGAGTGCTGGACTTTCTCTGTGTGTTGTATTAATTTGTTTTGTAATTTTCCCTATGGGTCTTGCACCCAGACCTGTCTGGGGTTAACTGCCTGTGACTCTGGGGACAGCACAGCTTCCTGTGAGTGCCTGTGAGCACCCAGGGCTGAGTATGTTGCAGGGTCATGGGATGTGTACCAAGTCCGGTATGAGAGTGCAGTCCCCTTCCGTGTTTTGTATATGGCTTGGGTGATTGCATAAGCCTGTGCACCCTTCCCTTGTTCCCAGTTTGTTTGGATTTGAGAGCTTGCATTGTGTGGCTGTTTTAGGGTCCCACGTATTGGAAAGGACCTTGATGTGGTACCTTGGCTTGTCCCATTTGGCCAAATGCGGTAACTAACCTTTCCATTTTTGCTTTTAAATCTTAGCTGAGAGCTTGTAAGTGATTGCTGGACTTTCTCTGTGTGTTGTATTAATTTGTTTTGTAATTTTCCCTATGGTTCTTGCACCCAGACCTGTCTGGGGTTAACTGCCTATGACTCTGGGGACAGCACAGCTTCCTGTGAGTGCCTGTGAGCACCAAGGGCTGAGCATGTTGCAGGGTCATGGGATATGTACCCGGTCTGGTATGAGAGTGCAGTCCCCTTCCGTGTTTTGTATATGTCTAGGGTGATTACATAATCCTGTGCGCCCTTCCCTTGTTCCCAGTTTGTTTGGATTTGAGAGCTTGCATTGTGTGGCTGTTTTAGGGTCCCAGGTATTGGAAAGGACCTTGATGTGGTACCTGGGCTTCTCCCATTTGGCCAAATGTGGTAACTAACCTTTCCATTTTTGCTTTTAAATCTTAGCTGAGAGCTTGTGAATGCTGGACTTTCTCTGTGTGTTGTATTAATTTGTTTTGTAATTTTCCCTATGGTTCTTGCACCAAGACCTGTCTGGGGTTAACTGCCTATGACTCTGGGGACAGCACAGCTTCCTGTGAGTGCCTGTGAGCACCCAGGGCTGAGCATGTTGCAGGGTCATGGGATGTGTACCCGGTCCGGTATGAGAGTGCAGTCCCCTTCCGTGTTTTGTATATGTCTAGGGTGATTACATAATCCTGTGCACCCTTCCCTTGTTCCCAGTTTGTTTGGATTTGAGAGCTTGCATTGTGTGGCTGTTTTAGGGTCCCAGGTATTGGAAAGGACCTTGATGTGGTACCTGGGCTTGTCCCATTTGGCCAAATGCGGTAACTAACCTTTCCATTTTTGCTTTTAAATCTTAGCTGAGAGCTTGTGAATGCTGGAGTTTCTCTGTGTGTTGCATTAATTTGTTTTGTAATTTTCCCTATGGTTCTTGCACCCAGACCTGTCTGGGGTTAACTGCCTGTGACTCTGGGGACAGCACAGCTTCGTGTGAGTGCCTTTGAGCACCCAGGGCTGAGCATGTTGCAGGGTCATTGGATGTGTACCCGGTCCGGTATGAGAGTGCAGTCCCCTTCCGTGTTTTGTATATGGCTAGGGTGATTGCATAAGCCTGTGCACCCTTCCCTTGTTCCCAGTTTGTTTGGATTTGAGAGCTTGCATTGTGTGGCTGTTTTAGGGTCCCACGTATTGGAAAGGACCTTGATGTGGTACCTGGGCTTGTCCCATTTGGCCAAATGCGGTAACTAACCTTTCCATTTTTGCTTTTAAATCTTAACTGAAAGCTTGTAAGTGAGTGCTGGACTTTCTCTGTGTGTTGTATTCATTTGTTTTGTAATTTTCCCTATGGTTCTTGCACCCAGGGCTGAGCATGTTGCAGGGTCATGGGATGTGTACTCTGTCGGGTATGAGAGTGCAGTCCCCTTCCGTGTTTTGTATATATATATATATATATATATATATATATATATATATATATCTCAATAAGTCAAAGAAGAAAATAGAGAACAAGAAAAAGAGGAAAAATGTAAGATGAAATATAGTATGCCCTAGTCAGCACTATCCATAAAATTAAATCAAAATCCCAAAGACCCTCACGACTAAGTCTGGGAAGAACTGGCCCAAAGGAAAGAAACACCTTATTTCCTTCAATTGCATAGTAATGTGTAAATACATTTAATACACATTGCAAACAAATTATAACAACTTCATGTAGACATAGCACCACTTAAAATAAGCTATATACAAATTGCCATTGGAAAGGATACATGTGTCTAAATATGTATAGATGTGTGCATATATGTATTTAAGTAGGATAATGTAATTTTTATTGTATATATATATATATATATATATATACAGTATATATTTAATCAAAGAAGTAGAAGTAGCAGGTAACGGTTAAAACAAATTTCTTCTTTATTAACAACGTGGCTAAAAGACATCCATGGAACACATAAGAGCTTCAGCAGTTTACAAGATATTCGCTAACATGTTTCAGCCCTCAGGCCGTAATCATAGCTAATGGATAGTACACCTTAAAAGCAACAGGGATGATCATGATTGGTTAAATACAAAGGAATACTGTAATGAAAGTGAATACGTAACAAAATTACAATTTCAATATGCTATACCTCACTTAACCTGCTCTACATAAAGGGACAAGTAGTAGTGCAAGCTAAGACATATATTATACGAGAGAAAAAATAAATAAATATATATAGAGCATCAGCAAAACAGCAAAAAGAGAAAAAAAAACCCAGCAATTTGCATAGGGTGGAGCCAATAAGCATGAATGTAACAATACCTTACAGGGTTAATGTCAATATCAAAACAGAGCAGAAAATGCATATGATAAGATGCGCAAAATGCGCAACCACTATACATTTTCATTTCAACTTTTGCAGGGTAACATACTAACTTAAGCAGGTTAACACTTATTCCAGCTACTACGGTTAAAGATATATGTCTATCAGATGTAAAATATGAAATATTAACTGTGTACTATAATTGTGAAACATTCATAACTAGGCAAAAATGCAATCTGTGTTTTCAATTGTGTATACCCACTTTAGCACAGGCAAGGATTTATGATAGACTCATAGGTGATGTAAATATTATTATAAAAATTAGATAAACTACATAAGCTAAATAAACTAAAGAAGAAGAGTAACACTAGCCGCAGAAGAGGGAAAGAAAGGATGCAGATGACCTAACAAAATACAATATGACTACTCAGTACTATTGCCAGTAATTAATGAGGTCATATTCAGAATTCAGACCAGTAAGTACCCGCGTCTGAAGTCTGAAAATCCAGTACATCTCCCTCTTCCGCAGCAGTCTATCTCTATCCCCACCTCTAGGTGGACACCCTTTCTATAGCCAGCCACCTGAGGGTAGTAGTGCTTTTATGATGGCACCTTGCAAAGCTTGACCGGCTTGTATAGTAGATAGGTGGTTCTGGATGCGTACTTTTACCTCATTGGTAGTAAGGCCTACGTACTGAAGGTGACAGGTGACAAAACTCAATACATAAATTACATACACTGAAGTTCACTGTTAATGCATCCAGTGGATTCAGAAATCCGTCTCAGTTTTACCGTATTCAAAGCAGGGGGAATACACTTGAGACCTTCTTTAGGAGGGTTGAAAGAGATTTGATTGAACTAAAATCTGCAAATAGATATGTTACACCAAATTTAACAAGACTTGAAAAGAACTGCTCTGAAGGAGCTCAGGGAGAGAAAATATATTGTAATTGGAAGCGGCAGATTAGGGGTTAATAAATTTAATATAGTATTTGCGATGCAGGAGGGCCTGGTTTAGGGATTAATAGGTAGTTTATGGGTGTTAGTGTACTTTGTAACACAGTTATGAGTTTTATGTAACAGTTTTGTTGCGGAAAACTCATAACTACTGGTCTCAGATGGCGGTACGGATCGTGTTGGTATAGGCTGTAACGCAAGCTTTTTAGCCTCACTGCAAAACTTGCAATGGCTGCGCTTTGGAAGTCCCATGAAAAAACAAATGACGTTGCGTTACAGGCTAAAAGGTTTGCGGTACAGCTATACCGACAAGACTTGTAATGGCTGCGTTGCTCTTTTAATTTTGAAATGACAATTTTTTCAGCGTTAAAACACGAACGCACAACTTGTAATCTACCTATTAATAAATTAAGTGGCAGCAGGAAATAACATCAGCCCAACAGAGGCAACGAGAAAAGGGATCAGATAAATTTGGCAAAAGGAAAGTGTTTTGTATCTTGTAGTTATCGTTTCACCTTCAATGAACATAGAATTATTTGACTAGCAATGTAATAATATAAATCATTCTAATACAAGATAATACAAAACCGACGATAAAATTGATGCTGAGTCTCACATTAGCAGAGAAATAAATTAATGCTATGCAACATGAGTGAAATCTAATTAAGTCACCCATTCTGAATGCAAACTGTGATTAGAGACAGTGCTTTATAAAACATTTTTTAAAGCAACAACCTAAAGCATAGCATTTTCATTGCATTGTTTCTCTAACATGTACCTGTGTGTCGTTTCAAAGAGCTTTTGTGTATATTATGAAAACAGCAAGGTTTCGGGTTAGGGAGCTTCCAAACTAGGAAAATGTAATTAGTCTAGTATGACTGATTTTATTGTTTCAGTAAAAATATATCTATTAGGTACATGTTGGCCTTATACATTTTTAGGGGTACAAGTCAATGAAGATAATATATTAAAACAAATTCCCACAGTTGAACCTTTATTTTTTCTTTTATATTGTCTCCTTGAGGATTGACAAGCTTTTTATTAAAAAAAATAGTTTCTTTGCTCATTAAGACATCAGAATGACAGCTCAGGAAACAAAGCTCTGATATTTTTTCATAGGAATATTAATTCCTGGGTATCTGCACTGCAATCTTCTTCCTGTGGAGATAGAATATAATTAAAGTTCAGATCTGATAACTTTTTTATGTGCTTGGAGTATAAAGAAAAATCTATCTCAGGTTTCAAGTTTTTTTTTTTTTTTTTTAAAGTCCACATTCTTATTATTTATAAAAGATCATGTTTTCAAGCTTTCATTACCCCCCCATAAAAATAAAAAAAAAAAAAAAATGACAAAGACAGATTCTGAAAACAAATTGTGACACTTTGGCATGTATTTATCAAGCCGTCAACCGCAAATACGCTGGAATTCCGCAGCGTATTTGTGGTGAACCTGATTCGCCTTAGTTATCAAACCCTACAAACTGGCAAAAGTAGAATTTAGTGACGTAACATACAATCCGCCGGACTCAGTCCAACACAGATCGATGCTTACGTCACTACAGATGTTCTGAACGTAAGTTTGGCACAATCTGACTACTTTTGCTAGTTATCAAAAGTCTACCAGGTATGCTCAGCACTATTCCGGCCCAGCGTACCTGGTTTTCAATCCGCCGCCCTGGAGGTGGTGGATGCCATAGGAATCAATGGGAGTCTGAACGCAGCGAAAGCTTCTGTTCGCTGCTGCCCAATATCCCATTGATTCCTATGGGAATGTTTACACCTTACACCCTAACATGTACCCCGAGTCTAAACACCCCTAATCTGCCCCCCCTACACCGCCGCCACCTACGTTATACTTATTAACTCCTAAACTGCCGCTCCCGGAGCCCACCGCCACTCTAATAAATGTATTAACCCCTAAACCACCGCTCATGGACCCCGGCGCAACTAAATAAATTGTTTAACCCCTATACTGCTGCTCCCGGAGCCCACCGCAACTAAATAAATTGTTTAACCCCTATACCGCTGATCCCGGAGCCCACCGCAACTAAATAAATTGTTTAACCCCTATACCGCCACTACCGGAGCCCACCGCCACCTACATTATACTTATTAACCCCTAATCTGCCCCCCCCCCTACACCGCCGCCACCTACATTACATTTATTAACCCCTAAACCTAAGTCTAACCCTAACACCCCCTAACTTAAATATAATTTAAATAAATATAAATAAATATTCCTAGCATTAAATAAAATATTCCTATTTAAAACTAAATACTGTAAAATAAACCCTAAGCTAGCTACAATATAACTAATAGTTACATAGGGTATATTTTTATTTTACAGGCAACTTTGTATTTATTTTAACTAGGTACAATAGTTATGAAATAGTTATTAACTATTTAATAACTTCCTAGCTAAAATAAATACAAATTTACCTGTAAAATAAAACCTACCCTACGTTACAATTACACCTAACACTACACTATAATTAAATAAATTCCCTAAACTAAATACAATTAAATACAATTTAAAAAAAATATCTAAAGTACAATAAAAATCCACTAAATTACAGAAAATAATGCCTTTTGCAGGGCATTGCCCAAAAGTAATCAGCTCTTTTACCTGTAAAAAAAATTACAACCCCCCAACATTAAAACCCACCACCCACACAACCAACCCTACTCTAAAACCCACCCAATCCCCCCTTAATAAAACCTAACACTAAGATTAGGGGTTAATAAATGTAGGTAGGTGGTGGCGGTGTAGGGGGGCAGATTAGGGTTTAATAAGTATAATGTAGGTGGCGGTGGGCTCCGGGAGCAGCGGTTTAGGGGTCAATAATTGTATTTAGTTGCGGCGGGGTCCGTGAGCAGCGGTTTAGGGGTTAATACATTTATTAGAGTTGCGGTGGGCTTCCGGGAGCGGCGGTATAGGGGGTAAACAATTTATTTAGTTGCGGTGGGCTCCGGGAGCAGCGGTTTTGGGGTTAAACTATTTATTTAGTTGCGGTGGGCTCCAGGTGTGGCGTTTTAGGGGTTAAACAATTTATTTAGTTGCGGTGGGCTCCAGGAGCGGCGGTTTAGGGGTTAAACAATTTATTTAGTTGCGGTGGGCTCCGGGAGCGGCGGTTTAGGGGGTAAACTGTATAGTATAGTGTGGGTGTTTAGTGACAGGGTACCAAGAAAGCTGTAAAAAAGCCGAAGAGCAGCAAGATCGATGACTGTTAGTTAACAACAGTCCGCTGCTCATCGCACCGTACTTGGTGTGCGGCTTTTTGACAGTTTTTTTGATAATTATGGAGAACATATTCATGTCCGCGGCAGCAATGTTAGGCGATCTTAGGCGAGCGTATTGGTGCCGGCGAATGCAAGAAAGTCTACGCTTTGATAAATAGATGCCTTTGTGTTGCTTTTGCTTCCTAGCAGGGCCAGAACCACTGGTGCAGAAAGTGCAGTGGCACGACTGGACCCATGTGCACAATGTGTACAATTATATTGCAGGGAGCCTTTAATTAGTGCAGTTTGCCGGTCTATCTATCTATCTATCTATCTATCTATCTATCATCTATCTATCTATCTATCTATCTATCTATCTATCATCTATCTATTTCTCTATCTACCTTTTTAGCTAGCTAGCAATAAAAGTATAACATTTTCTTCTTAGTGGAAAGCAATGCTATTTAAATTATTTCTATTTAAAAAAAAAAAATACTTTATTTTAAAGGGATATGGTAAATGTGAAGAAGTTTTACTAAATAAATTTAAGTGGATAAATTTGATTTCTTTGATTTTTTTTATATTTAATTAATCAGTTTATAAAATTATTATTTTTACATTCATAGGGGCTGATTTATTAAAGTGCGGAAGGACATGATGTAACGTACTATGTCCACCGAACATCGATAAATGCTGACAGCATACACTGTCAGCATTTATCATTGCACAAGCAGTTCTTTTAAACTGCTTGTGCAATGGCGCCCCCTGCAGATTTGCGGCCAGTCGGCTACTAAAAGGGAGTGTCAATCAGCCCGATCATATAGGATTGGGTGGATTGATGTCCGCAGTCTCAGAGCAGGGGGACAAGTTATGGAGAAGCGGTCTTTAGACCGCTGCTTCGTAACTTCTGTTTCCGGTGAGCCTGAAGACTCGTGCGGAAACAGGGGCATTCAGAGCTTCATAATCTTCCCCAATGTCTTTATATTGATGAAATGTTGATGCTTCAAAAAAGTTAATCATAACGTAGAATGCAAATTTGGTTATTTTAGTATAATATTAGTTGTTTGGGTATGTTAGTTACTGAAAGATTGTATATGAAATAACTATTACAATAAAGAAAGCACACAGCAGTAAAAAAAACAAAACAAAACTACAACACTCATTTTGAAAATGATAAGGTATAAATTTTCAGTTGAGAGGTCATACTTGCATGTGACCTTATATTACTATATATTTTAATGCTGTGGCAATTATGATTGACTTGACTGGAGAAGAAACACACAATGGAGAGTGACAAAGAAGAGGTAGGAAACTCAGGGGAAAATCAATTGGAGGTAGGAAGGTTCAACGACTACAATGAAAACATAGGTCAAAGGATTTTTTTTTTTTTGCAAAATAAATCTCATGAGATGTGTTATAAAGTGGAAATATTGTAGAAAAAAGGTGAGAGAGCGAAAAAAGATAAAGAGATGGGGAAGTGCAAGAAAAAATTATGGTAGATCCGGAATATATAACTTTTTTTAAAAGATCCATTGCATGTGATTTTTGTTTACACTTTAAAGGAGCATGAAACCCAAACGTTTTCTTTCATCACTCAGTTAGAACTTGCACTTTTAAACAACTTATTAAATTTTCTTCGTTCTCTTGGTTCTCTCTATGGGCTCTAAACCTCACCAGATCAAACCTAGTTTTTCTCCCCGACTCTCGCAGGGGCTGCCCTAGTAGAATGATTGTAATAAAGGGGCAATACCTGCGAATGGCGAGATGGCTCTTATTGAAAGTAATGGAGCTTGCTGGATAGGGACATCCTATATTTTCGTATGCATGTGTTTTTCTATTAGAGTTATAAGTATTTGTAGTTTTTTGAGAAAAGCTCAACTTTTAGTTGGCGAGAAAAAACTGTTAGATCTGCAGTACGAAAATCTTTACAGAATAACACTGGGATTAGAGAGACATTTTCATATACGCTCATGGAACGCCCATGTTCAGCCCATTTTACGAATAAACAGCAATTACACTTTGCATTTTGTATTTATAACAAATTTCAGTGGGATTTTTGCACATCCAGTGTTCTAAAATTATGATCTACACTGTGGATATTTAATACAATTTATTCCTGTGTAAATTGCATACAAATTTTACGTTTTTGGTAAAATACGATTTTTTGTGAAGAATTTTTTTTTACGATTTTTGATGCACCTTAACAACACAATTTTTCCCTGATTATTTTTGTGTTAATGGTTCAATTGTTTGTTTTGTATGATTTTTAAAATACAAATTTTATTGTGCATTTTTCATACGAAAATACAGTATACGCCCCTTAGCGAGACACCCTGTTTTTATGGTAAAAAGTGGCTATAGATCATTCCACCAGGGAAATAGAAGTAATTGCAATCATTCTTTAATAATCTCGCCAGCCCAGAGAGCTTTTGATCATTGGGCCCTATATGTCAGCACTTTTTCAGAATGTAATTTATAAGCCAGAGCACTAGATGGCAGCACCATTTCCTCCAGACACCTACCTAGGTATCTCTGCAACAAAGAATAACTTAGGAACAAAGCAAATTTGATAGAAGTAAATTGGAATCTTTTTTTTATTGTATGCGCTGTTTGAATCACTTTTTCATATCCATTTAATAACCATAAAATATATACATAAAATAAATGCAGTCAAAGTGTAACATCAAATTAAATTAAATATAAGGCAACTGAAATAGAATTAACACTATATCAGATATAAGTTAAGTAGTAGATTTAATAGACTTGGAATAATGGTATGAAATAACACAGTATAATTTATACAATAGGTGTTTTATCTGCATATGCCTCTGTTTTCTTGCCTTCTCTTTCCTCTTCCTAAATCACTAGATATGATATAAATTGCATTATTTTTGTACATATAGTTTTTATGTCACAGTGATGGATAGCTATGCTTGAATTACCTTCAGTGTCCTTGAACAGACATTTTAGCAGTTGTAATGTAACAATGCAGATTACAGTAGAACACTTATAAAGTCCTAATGCTGCAGAAGGTTGTGACAGGAATAATAGAGACTCCAAATTTGTCTAGATTACTGGGATATTTGCCAAGATACCAGATGCTGTCATTGGAATTATATATTTAGCAGAATTTTCTCTTTGGAGTGCAGAAAATGACACAGAAGCTGAGATTTGTGAGAAATAGACACTATATTGAGTTTTACCAGTTAACTTTTCCATCTTGATACATGTAATAGAAAAATAAATCTGGTTACCAATTTATTTTACTGTGAGGGAAAATTCAAGAAAAATATTAAAGTTTACTAACTTGGTCATAATGGCATCACAGATATTATCTAAAACATTTACAAGCTTTATTTACCTTTCTTAAAGGGACACTCACATCAAAATTAAATTTTATGATTCAGATAGAGCATGCAGTTTTAAGACATTTTTCAATTTACTTCCATTATCAAATTTTGCACTGTCTTTTTATATTCACACTTTCTGGGGAACAAGATCCTACCGAGCACGTGCACCATATCAGAATGTATACGCATACTAGTCTGTGATTGGCTGATGTCTGTCATATGATACAGGGGGCCGGAAAATGGGATAAAAAATAAATTTGTCAGGAAAATAAATCTGCTGCTTATTTGAAATTCAGTGTTATTGCCTTGTCTTTTTATTATGCATTGAGTGGTCCTTTAATATCCCTGTCTTACATATATTGGTGTTTTAATTCTTACATTGATTAATGGCTACATACGTTGCTTACATTTGGTACCTGAGTTTGTGGGTGGCTCCAATATACTGTTAGAATGCATGTTTTATTCAGTTACTGAATTAGGGCAAGATTATGAGTGGAGCACTATTTAGCTCTCCCATTCGCATTAACCTCTCTATATGGAGGCTTTTTGTGTGCGTCGGGTTGCACTTGTATTATGAAATGAAAGTAAAAAAGTTACCATGCAAACCCGACGTACACAAAAAGTTGAACTCCGAACATCTACTTAACTGTATATATATATATATACACACCGGCCACTAGTATCGGGTTGGACCCCCTTTTGCCTTCAGAACTGAAGGCATAGATTCAACAAGGTGTTGAAAATATTCCTCAGAGATTTTGGTCCATATATCATTGTCATGTTCAAGAAACCAGTTTGAGATCATTTGAGCTTTGTTACATGGTGCATTATCCTGCTGGGAGTAGCCATCAGAAGATGGGTACACTGCAGTCATAAAGAGATGGACATGGTCAGCAACAATACTCAGGTAGGCCATGGCATTTAAACAATGCTCAATTGGTACTAAGGGGCCCAAACTGTGCAAAGAAAATATCCCCACACCATTACACCACCACCACCACCAGCCTGAACCGTTGATTCAAGGCAGGATGGATCCATGCTTTCATGTTGTTTATGCCAAATTCTGACCCTACCATCTAAATGTCACAGTTGAAATCGAGACTCATCAGACCAGGCAACATTTTTCCAATCTTCTATTGTCCAATTTTGTTGAGCCTGTGTGAATTGTAGCCTCAGTTTTCTGTTCTTAGCTGACAGGAGTGGCACCCTATGTATTATTTTACTGCTGTAACCCATCTGCTTCAAGGTTCAATGTGTTGTGCGCTCAGAAATGGTGTTCTGCATACCTTGGTTCTAATGAGTGGTTATTTGAATTACTGTTGCCTTTATATCATCTCGAACCAGTCTGCCCATTCTCTTCTGACCTCTGACATCAACAAGGCATTTTCGTCCACACAACTGATGCTCACTGGATATTTTCTCTTTTTCAGACTATTCTCTGTAAACCATAGAAATGGTTGTGTGTGAAAATACCAATAGATCAGCAGTTTTTGAAAAACTCAGACCAGCCCTGCTGGCACCAACAACCATGCCACGTTCAAAGTCACTTAAACCCCCTTTCTTCCCCATTCTGGTGCTCGGTTTGAACTTATATATACATATATGTCTAGCTATGTGTACACATGTATTCATGTGTTTTTATGTATATATATATATATATATATATATATATATATATATATATATATATATATATATATATATATATGTCTGTAAATACATATACACACATTTAAATACATAAATACATTGATACACATATATAGATACACACATACATATACATATTTATTAATGTATGTATCTCTATGTTAAACCCCATTGCAGCCTCTTTTTTTTTTTCAAACACTTGAGACCTCATATCTTGAGCCCTTAAAATTTTTTGTGCAATATTTTTTTTAAATTATTTTTATTAGATGGTTTTATTATGAGTGTGAGATTTTTTTTGTTTTGCGAAAACAATTAACCAGAAGACGCGCTAACCCGAATTGCGCTCAAACAATCGTGTTTACTTTCAATTTGTAATACCAGCATAAATTAACCTGTGCGCAAATGCAAAAACACGATATCACTCACTCACAAACATTTGCGCTCCACACGTAATCTAGCCCATAGTTTGTATTTGGTCAAATTCACAAGTAGCAATCAAGACAAGATACATTTTAGTGATTATATTACCCAAAAAGACCATACAAATTCAGGACCACAATTTACTTAATAAATTCAAGCAGTATCAGGTAGCAACTCCAAAGTTAGGTAACCCAGGCTAAACATGCATGAAATATTCATGAAGGGACAAGGCAGACTTACTATGTTAGCATTCACAAAGAGATATTACTGGTAGCCAGGGGCAGTGCCCTTAATGGCCACCCTGATATAACGCAAACATATAACATACATATGATATATACATATTTAGACATGTGTTTGTATGTATCTCTATGTTAAAGCCCTTTGCATGTCTTTTTTCTTTCTAACTCTTGAGACCTCATATAACTTTTTAATGCAATTTTTTTTAAAATAATTGTTTTGTGCAACTTTTTGTGTTGCCTAACCGTTAACTAGCACTCTTATGTCATGCTCACCTGACAGATTGTGCTCTTGTGACTGTGTTTATTTTCAACTCATAATACTTTTGCATATCGCTACAGGTAGCGCAACACTCATAATCTAGCCTTTAATGAGATTATGTATTTAGAAAACAATATGAAAATAGTTAATTGTATTCAATGCTACTGCATGAACACATTTTCAAATGGGCTGGGCTATCTGTACCACCCGTATTGGGAGGATGATTTTTTTCTGCTTACTTTACTTTAGTTTTTTCCTGCATTATTCCATTAATTCCATTACCTGCACACTGGTTGATGTCGCATTTGTTTGTTACACCCGAGACCTCATATCTTTGAGCCCTTATTACTTTTTAGTGCAATTTTTTTTCTGCTGACTTTAGTTTACGTAACCTTTCTATGGGGCCCATTTATCAAAGGTCTTGCGGACCTGATCCAACAGTGCGGATCAGGTCCACAAGACCTCGCTGAATGCAGAGAGCAATATGCTCTCCGTATTCAGCATTGCACCTTCAGACTCACGGCCAAAGGGCCGCCAGCAGGGGGGTGTCAATCAACCCGATCGTACTCGATTGGATTGATTTCCGGCAATTCCTGTCCACCTCATCAGAGCAGGCGGACAGGGTTATGGAGCAGCGGGCCCACAAGCTCTGTTTGGAGCTTGATAAATGGGCCCCTATAACTGATACTGCAGAATTAACATTTTCAGTATCTGTGGCATTTTAAATAGGCAAAATCAGTTGTTTCTAATGACAAAATAAAGGTAGAGTAGCTCTTTGTAAACACAATAGTATACATTACTAGGTAAAATTTATAAGTGGGTACTCTTTAAAGGGGAGAAAAAATTGAAGTACAGTCTTCCTTTAAGCTACTTTAAACTGTGTTTCTATAAACAGCATGACACAACATTCCATTACTCCTGATCATCATGCAGTTTGCAAGATGATCCAACATTTGGAAGTACCATTGCCATTCTGTGCTTTCTTTATATGATACTTGGGACATCTGCTAAAATAATAAAAATCTTGTTCCCAGAATCCCAGACCATCCAAACTCAGTGCCAAGACTTGTAATTCAAGGAATTCACTAATTAGGGCAGATTTATGAAAGTCTGAGCGGATACAATGTAGTGTATCATGTCTGCTGCACATCGATAAATGCCAACAGCTTACGCTGTCTGCATTTATCATTGCACAAGCAGTTCTTGTGAACTGCTTGTGCAATGTCACCCACTGCAGATTTGCGGCCGCTAGCAGGGGGTGTCAATCAGCTTGATCGTATAGAATTGGGCGGATCGATGTCCGCAGCCTCAGAGCATGCAGACAAATTATGGAGCATCTGTCTTTGCAATATTTTTGTGTTTAAACCCTTTGGCCTCAATTGCAAATGTAGCACAAAAATATTAGCTCTATTGTGCGTTAACATCGCTCAAAGAATGTCCAAAGTAATTTTATTGCTCACGCAATAGTCTAGGGAGGACTAACATCTTCATGTTGGATAGCACAAATGCGCCAAGTCACTCACAAAATAGACTTCTATGTGGGGTATGCAGGCAGAATCATGTTGGGTGTTTTTCGAGAAGTAAACTGAGTGTGTGCTAAGCTGATGGTGCACATGTAGTAGAGTTCTTCATGTTGTTTTGTGATATGCTATTGATACTAATTGTTTACAGGTATATACAGTACTACATTTTACAGTGGAATTTGGATTGTGCTTGAGCCCAACACTCACCACTTCACCTCAATCCGAGCACAATGAGTGCACTAATAGCTCTCCCTGCTCTATCCATTAATAGCATAGGATGCACTAAAAAAGGTTTGGCCATGTTATGATGCTCTGGTTAAAATTTGTAACCATCCACTTTTAATACCAGATTGCGCATTATTTGTAGAGTGTGACTTAGCACTAGATAACTCACCCTACGTTATTGATTGTTCTCCATTTGTAATCTAGCCCTGTGTAAATTAAAGGGGCATAGTGGTACAAAAATTACATGCTCTAATTCATTATTAAAATATAAATTTTTACACTACTGACTCAGCAACTCTGTGTGTTCAGCCTCCTCGAAGTAAAGTTGCAGTAGAAGCAGCACAACCCCTCATTGGCTGCATTCAGCTTTGCAAGGGTTAAACAAACAGTTCTCTATGTGGCTTTGGAGTCATTGCACAGCAGATTTGCTCATGCAAGTCTGAAATTGAAAGTTCAGAAGCAACACAATTAAGACTGTTCTCAGTGGTTGCGGGTGTTCCCAGACTCATTCGTCCAGGATGACTGACAAACCCTAGTCTGGTGCAATTAGTTGCTCAAGTGTTTGCTCATGCACTGGTAAATTGCATCAGCGGATGCTGCATCTTGTGGAGAGGTTCCCTTTTTTTTATTATAGGTTGATAAATAGGGGCTAGAAAGTTGGAGGGTCAGTAGTTCAAACATAACATGCTGTAACAAATAAGAACATGCAATTTTTGTACAATTCCCCTTTAAAACAATACTTCTTTGCTTACTCCTTTTCCATTGTTTTTGGAATTACTAGGTCTGAAATTCAGATGTGAGTATGTGATCCTGTACAGACAGTTACTTTTGGATGATATATAATAGACCTAAAGCAGTGATTGACAAAATATATATTTTTATTATTATTATTTAGGATCTTTTCACCCTAATTCTGCCTGTGAACCTTAGTTTTGTGTTTTGTGGTATTAGTTTGTGTAGTCTGCAGACAGTTCTTTCAAACTTGTATCTGAGTTTGAAACATCCACATATTTTCCATTAGATTGCACTGCCCATATTTACATTAGGAAACATTTAATAAATTCCTTATATAATGTGAAAACCTAAAATAAAGATAGGTCATGGTTAATGGCTTTGTAAATTACCCCTTAGTTTAAATGAATCATGGTACAATGTTTTACTTCTGCCCTTTAAAGGGACATTGTACACTAGATTTTTCTTTGCATAAATGTTTTGTAGCTGATCCATTTATATAGCCCATCTGGTATTGTTTTCTCCAACATTGGTGTGTCCGGTCCACGGCGTCATCCTTACTTGTGGGATATTCTCTTCCCCAACAGGAAATGGCAAAGAGTCCCAGCAAAGCTGGCCATATAGTCCCTCCTAGGCTCCGCCCACCCCAGTCATTCTCTTTGCCGTTGCACAGGCAACATCTCCACGGAGATGGTTAAGAGTTTTTTGGTGTTTAAATGTAGTTTTTATTCTTCTATCAAGTGTTTGTTATTTTAAAATAGTGCTGGTATGTACTATTTACTCTGAAACAGAAAAGGATGAAGATTTCTGTTTGTGAGAGGAAGATGATTTTAGCAGACAGTAACTAAAATCGATTGCTGTTTCCACATAGGACTGTTGAGATGAAGTAACTTCAGTTGGGGGAAACAGTTAGCAGACTTTTCTGCTTAAGGTATGACTAGCCATATTTCTAACAAGACCAGGTAATGCTGGAAGGCTGTCATTCCCCCTCATGGGGACCGGTAAGCCATTTTCTTAGTCAAACAAACAGAATAAAGGGCTTATTATGGGCTAAAAAACTGGTAGACATTCTTATGGGCTAAATCGATTGCTTTATTTGGGCATTTTATTCATATTTATGCTGTCAATTTGCATTTATAAACTTTGGGAACGTTTATTAAACGGCAGGCACTGTGTTAGACACCTTTTCCAGTCAGGGGGCCTTCCTAGTTATAGACTGAGCCTCATTTTCGCGCCATTACTGCGCAGTTGTTTTTTGAGAGCAGGGCATGCAGATGCATGTGTGAGGATCTAAAAATTGCTGGAAAAGCTTCTAGAAGGCGTCAATTGGTATCGTATTCCCCTCTGGGCTTGGTTGGGTCTCAGCAAAGACTATAGCTGGGACTGTATAGGGGTTATATTTATAAACGGCTCCGGTTCCGTTATTTTAAGGGTTAAAGCTCTGAAATTTGGTGTGCAATCCTATTAATGCTTTAAGACACTGTGGTGAAATTTTGGTATTTTTTAAACAATTCCTTCATACTTTTTCACATATTCAGTAATAAAGTGTTTTCTGTTTAAAATTTAAAGAGACAGTAACGGTTTTGTTTTAAAACGTTTTTTGTGCGTTATTGACAAGTTTAAGCCTGTTTAACATGTCTGTACCTTCAGATAAGCTATGTTCTATATGTATGAAAGCCAATGTGTCTCCCCATTTAAATTTATGTGATAATTGTGCCATAGCGTCCAAACAAAGTAAGGACAGTACTGCCACAGATAATGAAATTGCCCAAGATGATTCCTCAGATGAGGGGAGTAAACATGATACTACATCATCTCCTACTGTGTCTACACCAGTTTTGCCCATGCAGGAGGCCCCTAGTATATCTAGTGCGCCAATGCTTATTACCATGCAACAATTAACGGCTGTAATGGATAACTCCATAGCAAATATTTTATCTAAAATGCCTACTTATCAGAGAAAGCGCGATTGCTCTGTTTTAAACACTGAAGAGCAGGAGGGCGCTGATGATAATTGTTCTGTCATACCCTCACACCAATCTGAAGGGGCCATGAGGGAGGTTTTGTCAGATGGAGAAATCTCAGATTCAGGAAAGATTTCTCAACAAGCTGAACCTGATGTTGTGACATTTAAATTTAAATTAGAACATCTCCGCGCACTGCTTAAGGAGGTGTTATCTACTCTGGATGATTGTGACAACTTGGTCATTCCAGAGAAATTATGCAAGATGGACAAGTTCCTAGAGGTTCCGGTGCACCCCGACGCTTTTCCTATACCCAAGCGGGTGTCGGACATAGTAAATAAGGAGTGGGAAAAGCCCGGCATACCTTTTGTCCCCCCCCCTATATTTAAGAAATTATTTCCTATGGTCGACCCCAGAAAGGACTTATGGCAGACAGTCCCTAAGGTCGAGGGGGCAGTTTCTACTCTAAACAAACGCACTACTATTCCTATCGAAGATAGTTGTGCTTTCAAAGATCCTATGGATAAAAAATTGGAAGGTTTGCTTAAAAAGATTTTTGTACAGCAAGGTTACCTTCTACAACCCATTTCGTGCATTGTTCCTGTCACTACAGCAGCGTGGTTCTGGTTCGAGGAACTAGAAAAGTCGCTCAGTAGAGAGACTCCATATGAGGAGGTTATGGACGGAGGTCACGCACTTAAATTGGCTAACTCTTTTATTTTAGATGCCGCTTTGCAATTAGCTAGATTAGCGGAGAAAAATTCAGGGTTTGCTATCGTGGCGCGCAGAGCGCTTTGGCTAAAGTCCTGGTCAGCGGATGTGTCATCCAAGACAAAATTGCTTAACATCCCTTTCAAAGGTAAAACTCTATTTGGACCAGAATTGAAAGAGATTATTTCAGACATCACTGGGGAAAAGGGCCACGCCTTTCCACAAGATAGGTCTTTCATGGCTAAAAATAAGTCTAATTTTCGTTCCTTTCGCAATTTCAGGAACGGACCGGCCTCTAATTCTGCATCCTTTAAGCAAGAGGGTAATGCCTCACAACCCAAACCAGCCTGGAAACCGATGCAAGGCTGGAACAAGGGTAAGCAGGCCAAGAAGCCTGCCGCTGCTAACAAAACAGCATGAAGGAGTAGCCCCCGATCCGGGACCGGATCTAGTGGGGGGCAGACTCTCTCTCTTTGCTCAGGCTTGGGCAAGAGATGTTCAGGATCCCTGGGCGCTAGAAATAGTTTCTCAGGGTTATCTCCTGGAATTCAAGGAACTACCCCCAAGGGGAAGGTTCCACATGTCTCACTTATCCTCAAACCAAATAAAGAGACAGGCATTCTTACTTTGTGTAGAAAACCTGTTAAAGATGGGAGTGATACACCCAGTTCCAATAAAGGAACAAGGAATGGGATTTTATTCCAATCTGTTCGTAGTTCCCAAAAAAGAGGAAACTTTCAGACCAATTTTGGATTTGAAGATCCTAAACAAATTTCTCAGGGTACCATCGTTCAAGATGGAAACCATTCGAACGATTCTACCCACTATCCAGGAAAGTCAATTTATGACTACCGTGGATATAAAGGATGCGTACCTACATATTCCTATCCACAAAGAACATCATCAGTTCCTAAGGTTCGCTTTTCTGGACAAGCATTACCAGTTTGTGGCCCTCCCATTCGGGTTAGCCACTGCTCCAAGGATTTTCACAAAGGTGCTAGGGTCCCTTCTAGCGGTTCTAAGACCAAGGGGCATTGCAGTAGTACCTTACTTGGATGACATTCTAATACAAGCGTCGTCCCTGTCAAAAACAAAGGCTCATACAGACATAGTTCTAGCCTTTCTCAGATCACACGGATGGAAGGTGAACATAGAAAAAAGTTCTCTGTCTCCGTCGACAAGAGTTCCCTTCTTGGGAACAATAATAGATTCCTTAGAAATGAGGATTTTTCTGACAGAGGTCAGAAAGTCAAAACTTCTAAGCTCTTGTCAAGTGCTTCATTCTGTTCCTCGTCCTTCCATAGCGCAGTGCATGGAAGTAGTAGGGTTGATGGTTGCAACAATGGACATAGTTCCTTTTGCACGAATTCATCTAAGACCATTACAACTGTGCATGCTCAAACAGTGGAATGGGGACTATACAGATGTAACATATCTCAGCCTAATGTCACTATCCCTTTAAGAAATCCTTTTCTGACTGCTGCATTTGGGCAGTATTCACATTCAGCCTGCCTGCCTGATTAATCATTCATGCACCTGATTACCTCAGCCTCTTTTTAAGCCTTCTCAGGTCTAATGTGCCTTGCATTAACATTGAAGTTGTGATCCTGAACAGAGGTCTGTGACTGTTTCCTGCATGAACTTAGCAACTATTCCAAGATACAGCATTTCCTATTACCTATGCAAAATATCATCAAACCGCAAGTATCAAAAATATCTCCATTCTGTTTCCTGGACACAGCTACTTAACAATCTCTGAACTTTATTAATATTCAACTATGCTTTTGCTTACCATCACTCTCTAATTACAACAGCATCTTACTCAGAACTTTATAAATATTTCTCTGCTACAAGTTGTCATTGCTGAAATATCCTGCTGCAAATATGTTAACATATTCTGAACTCTGCATCTATGTGTTCAATTAAAAGCTTTCCTGTGATTCTCCAATATATGTTCAAACAGTAATTAATGCCTTAAACTTAACTTTCACCTGTGCTGCTCTGCTAATTACTGACATACAGCTCATTATAATAATATGTACTGTGAACCTGCAATAAACCAAGTTTGCATCTAAATGCACAAACAATAATTAATGCCTAAACTTGCAGCTTGTCTAAGTACCTGTGCAGCTGTGCTTTAACTCTGACATACAGCTTTATATAATATTATGTACTGTGAACCTGCAACAATCCTTAGTTTACATCTAAGTGTCAAAGTTTCACCAGATTACTCTGAAGCCTGAACATTCCACTTTGCTATATTTCTCTCTCATTGAATCCTGCAGTTACTTCTATTAACTAACTATAAGTCACAGTGAACTCAGAATATATTGTATACAAATGTTGCACTCTCCATTTATTCTACAATAACTTCTAGCAACTATGAATCACAGAATATCATCTATCCACGTCCAGGATACTCTTCCCCGGGTCAGGGGTCGGTGTCTTCAAATCCCTACCACTGCCCCGAGGGTCTGTTTCCTGAGCGCATGTACACCGGATCATGACAGAATGTTAATGCCTAAAAAAGGGATCCGCAGTGGTAGTGGATGCACCGACCCTCAAAGGAAAATAAAAAATTACAACATAACTCAGACCCAAGCAATCCCTAAAGGAAAAACAGAAGATTTTCAAACTTTAAAAAATTTAAAGACACAGTACTCCCATTCTAGACAATCCTCTACTCATGTTCGTGGTTACCATTTTGGTGAAACTGATCCTGAATCTGACTATGAAAATGAAGAGGATTTAACCATAGCTTCAGCAAAAAAAAAATCAGATCTTTAAAGATTTAAAGAGACAGGACTACTGTTCCAGAATACCATCTACTCCTCCTGTTTGTGATTCCTATCCTGATGATACTGATTCTGAGTCTGTATATGTCAACAAGGAGGATGACTTCACAGATCCAGCTGAATTGGCATTAGACTGGTATGAGCGCAACTTTAATTCGCCACAAACTCAGACAAGACCTCAACCTATTTGCTATAATGACATCCTTGGTTGTTATATTTACAACATGGATGATACAGACAGCTCCCATCATGAAACCTCTCATGGAAATACTGATCTTCCTATTTCTGATATTACCATGGATTCGTTAGATTGGACAGATTCAGAGCTGGAAGAAAGGACATCTGGTTTACAGACTGCTGTTAGGAGTAAAGGTCCTCTCAACTACTATGCTGATTTATCACATCAGAATTATGCATCCAGTGATGAAGAGGATTTCTGTTCTCAACCTTACTACAAGCCACAATGGCAGCAACCTAAGAAGCCTCATACTGGGAAGAAATCTAAGTTCTCTAAGAAAAAGAAGAAGAAGAAGAAAATCCTTCTGCCCACAGAAAATCAGAAGTGCAAAGAGGAAACTCAGTCTGATTCCCCTGTTTTAGATTCTGTTGTACCAGACCCTCTCTTGCCTCCTGACACTGTCAACACCGAGCTGGATGATGTCTATAGTCACTATCAGTCTCTTCTTAAAGCATCTAATGGTATCTCTTCTCAGACTCTACAACAACTACAAAAACTGTTTCCAACTATTGAATTCTTGCATCCCTCTCATGCTGCCTCAATACCTGTAAACCCTGTGCTAGAAGCAAAAGATAATTCTGTTCCAGATATACAACCTTTCAGTTTACCAGAGATAATCCCTGGAGAATTTAGCTCTGATATTCAAACTCAAATAAGCATGCCTGCTGAACTCCAGATAACTTCTCAGTCAGAATCTTGTGTCACAATTCCTCCGCATCTACCTGAGTGTGGCATATTGCAGTACACTTCACCTTCTCAAAATTCTTCTGTTATTGCATCTAAGAAATTGTTTCCCTTGGGAGATACTTTGCATCAACCTACATTATCTACTACATCAGTTTCCTGTACAGGAATTCCTGATACTCAATCCTGTGAGGACAACTTTGAACCAAGTTTGCAAGTGGACATTCTTGAACCTGAAACTTGTACAAAAGTTCTTCAAGAAGATTCCCCTGTGCCCATTCCTGTTCCTGTTTTCCATGATTATACTACTAAACCTGACATCAAGGTGGACTCTCCTGTTTTTGACCCTGGTATGGGAATTCCTTTGTTTAACCCAGAAATGGGTGTAATAATACTTGATCCTGAAGATAGCCATGCCCTCTACTCAGAAGCGAGTATGGTTCTTGGCTCTAAAGTGGGTCTTGTTAATTCTTCGTTTATGAACCCTGAAGAAAGCCTTGCCCTCTGCTCAGAAGAGAGTATGGTTCCTGGCTCTAAAGTGGGTTCTTTTTCTTTCTCTATAGTTGAACCTTGCCCTGGCATGGGCATACCTTCACCTGATCCTACTGAGGATATTCCTGAACCTTGCCCAGATGTGGGTACTTCTGAACATTGCCCTGGCATGGGCATTCCTTCACCTGATCCTACTGAGGATAGTCCTGAACCTTGCCCAGATGTGGGTACTTCTGAACATTGCCCTGGCATGGGCATTCCTTCACCTGATCCTACTGAGGATATGACTGAACCTTGCCCAGATGTGGGTATTCCTGAACCTTACCCTGGTGTGGACATTCATATACCTATTCTTAGTGAGAACACTTTTGATTCTGAATCCAGTAAGGAGACATTTCATTTTGAATTAGAAGATGGCAAGAACTGGACAAATCTTGCACTCTACACTCCTATCTCCTATTTTGAAGAAAGCCCTGCTATTGCGTTAGAAGTGGCTATAGCTTTTTCTTTTGGAGTATATCTAATCCTCAGCCAAGAGGTTAATTCTGAGGATACTCAAATCTCTGACCCAAAGGTGGTTAATCTGGTTATCAATCCAGAATGCTGCATCTCTATTTCTGAAGCTGAGGAAAGCCTTTTCATATCTCTAGGACTGGCTGCCTTTTCATTGGCTATATACATGGTCATCTATCATGAAGAACATCCACCTGTCTACCCTCAGAATGATTCTGTGGTAGGAAGCTCATTGTATGTTACGTTCATGCATTCTCACGATGACTACAAAAAAGTTGACTTCAAGTTTTGCTCTCATCATTGTCAAGATCTTTTGATACCTGAATTACATGGCCTTTACTTCGTCATTCAACTTTTTCAAGAGATCTCCAACCCTCCTTTCTTGATTTCCGATTGGACTCACTACCTCCATACACCTACTACCGATTCTCCATATCAATTTTGTTCTCTCTCCTTTTGGATTGTATTGGGCGCCCGGAGGTCGCCATTAAGGAGGGGAATCTGTAACATATCTCAGCCTAATGTCACTATCCCTTTAAGAAATCCTTTTCTGACTGCTGCATTTGGGCAGTATTCACATTCAGCCTGCCTGCCTGATTAATCATTCATGCACCTGATTACCTCAGCCTCTTTTTAAGCCTTCTCAGGTCTAATGTGCCTTGCATTAACATTGAAGTTGTGATCCTGAACAGAGGTCTGTGACTGTTTCCTGCATGAACTTAGCAACTATTCCAAGATACAGCATTTCCTATTACCTATGCAAAATATCATCAAACCGCAAGTATCAAAAATATCTCCATTCTGTTTCCTGGACACAGCTACTTAACAATCTCTGAACTTTATTAATATTCAACTATGCTTTTGCTTACCATCACTCTCTAATTACAACAGCATCTTACTCAGAACTTTATAAATATTTCTCTGCTACAAGTTGTCATTGCTGAAATATCCTGCTGCAAATATGTTAACATATTCTGAACTCTGCATCTATGTGTTCAATTAAAAGCTTTCCTGTGATTCTCCAATATATGTTCAAACAGTAATTAATGCCTTAAACTTAACTTTCACCTGTGCTGCTCTGCTAATTACTGACATACAGCTCATTATAATAATATGTACTGTGAACCTGCAATAAACCAAGTTTGCATCTAAATGCACAAACAATAATTAATGCCTAAACTTGCAGCTTGTCTAAGTACCTGTGCAGCTGTGCTTTAACTCTGACATACAGCTTTATATAATATTATGTACTGTGAACCTGCAACAATCCTTAGTTTACATCTAAGTGTCAAAGTTTCACCAGATTACTCTGAAGCCTGAACATTCCACTTTGCTATATTTCTCTCTCATTGAATCCTGCAGTTACTTCTATTAACTAACTATAAGTCACAGTGAACTCAGAATATATTGTATACAAATGTTGCACTCTCCATTTATTCTACAATAACTTCTAGCAACTATGAATCACAGAATATCATCTATCCACGTCCAGGATACTCTTCCCCGGGTCAGGGGTCGGTGTCTTCAAATCCCTACCACTGCCCCGAGGGTCTGTTTCCTGAGCGCATGTACACCGGATCATGACAACAGACTTGTCTCCAATGATTCAAGTAGATCAGAAGACCAGAGATTCACTCCGTTGGTGGCTGACCCTGGACCATCTGTCCCAGGGAATGAGCTTCCGCAGACCAGAGTGGGTCATTGTCACGACCGACGCCAGTCTAGTGGGCTGGGGCGCGGTCTGGGAATCCCTAAAAGCTCAGGGTCTATGGTCTCGGGAAGAGTCTCTTCTCCCGATAAACATTCTGGAACTCAGAGCGATATTCAATGCTCTCAGGGCTTGGCCTCAACTAGCAAAGGCCAGATTCATAAGGTTCCAATCAGACAACATGACGACCGTTGCGTATATCAATCATCAGGGGGGAACAAGGAGTTCCCTGGCGATGAAAGAAGTGACCAAAATAATCCAATGGGCGGAGGATCACTCCTGCGATCCACATCCCAGGTGTGGAAAACTGGGAGGCGGATTTTCTGAGTCGTCAGACATTCCATCCGGGGGAGTGGGAACTCCATCCAGAGATCTTTGCCCAAATAACTCAATTATGGGGCATTCCAGACATGGATCTGATGGCGTCTTGTCAGAACTTCAAGGTTCCTTGCTACGGGTCCAGATCCAGGGATCCCAAGGCGACTCTAGTAGATGCACTAGTAGCACCTTGGACCTTCAACCTAGCTTATGTATTTCCACCGTTTCCTCTCATTCCCAGGCTGGTAGCCAGGATCAATCAGGAGAGGGCCTCTGTGATCTTGATAGCTCCTGCGTGGCCACGCAGGACTTGGTATGCAGACCTGGTGAATATGTCATCAGCTCCACCATGGAAGCTACCTTTGAGACAGGACCTTCTTGTTCAGGGTCCATTCGAACATCCAAATCTGGTCTCCCTCCAGCTGACGGCTTGGAGATTGAACGCTTGATTCTATCGAAGCGTGGGTTTTCAGATTCTGTGATAGATACTCTGGTTCAGGCCAGAAAACCGGTAACTAGAAAGATTTACCATAAAATATGGAAAAAATATATCTGTTGGTGTGAATCCAAAGGATTCCCATGGGATAAGATAAAAATTCCTAAGATTCTCTCCTTTCTACAAGAAGGTTTGGAGAAAGGATTATCTGCAAGTTCTCTAAAGGGACAGATCTCTGCTTTATCTGTCTTACTACACAAAAGACTGGCAGCTGTGCCAGATGTTCAAGCATTTGTTCAGGCTCTGGTTAGGATCAAGCCTGTTTACAGACCTTTGACTCCCCCCTGGAGTCTAAATCTAGTTCTTTCAGTTCTTCAAGGGGTTCCGTTTGAACCTTTACATTCCATAGATATTAAGTTACTATCTTGGAAAGTTTTGTTTTTGGTTGCAATTTCTTCTGCTAGAAGAGTTTCAGAGTTATCTGCTCTGCAGTGTTCTCCGCCCTATCTGGTGTTCAATGCAGATAAGGTGGTTTTGCGTACTAAGCCTGGTTTTCTTCCTAAGGTTGTTTCTAACAAAAATATTAGTTGTACCTTCTTTGTGTCCGAATCCAGTTTCAAAGAAGGAACGTTTGTTACACAATTTGGACGTAGTCCGTGCTCTAAAATTCTATTTAGAGGCTACAAAAGATTTCAGACAAACATCTTCCTTGTTTGTTGTTTATTCTGGTAAAAGGAGAGGTCAAAAAGCGACTTCTACCTCTCTTTCCTTTTGGCTTAAAAGCATCATCCGATTGGCTTATGAGACTGCCGGACGGCAGCCTCCTGAAAGAATCACAGCTCACTCCACTAGGGCTGTGGCTTCCACATGGGCCTTCAAGAACGAGGCTTCTGTTGACCAGATATGTAAGGCAGCGACTTGGTCTTCACTGCACACTTTTGCCAAATTTTACAAATTTGATACTTTTGCTTCTTCGGAGGCTATTTTTGGGAGAAAGGTTTTGCAAGCTGTGGTGCCTTCCGTTTAGGTAACCTGATTTGCTCCCTCCCTTCATCCGTGTCCTAAAGCTTTGGTATTGGTTCCCACAAGTAAGGATGACGCCGTGGACCGGACACACCAATGTTGGAGAAAACAGAATTTATGCTTACCTGATAAATTACTTTCTCCAACGGTGTGTCCGGTCCACGGCCCGCCCTGGTTTTTTAATCAGGTCTGATGAATTATTTTCTCTAACTACAGTCACCACGGTACCATATGGTTTCTCCTATATATATTTCCTCCTGTCCGTCGGTCGAATGACTGGGGTGGGCGGAGCCTAGGAGGGACTATATGGCCAGCTTTGCTGGGACTCTTTGCCATTTCCTGTTGGGGAAGAGAATATCCCACAAGTAAGGATGACGCCGTGGACCGGACACACCGTTGGATAAAGTAATTTATCAGGTAAGCATAAATTCTGTTTTTGTAACAATGTATAGTTTTACTTATTTTTTAATAACATTGTGCTGATTTTCAGACTCCTAACCAAGCACCACAGTGTCAGATATATGCATCATTTTATAGACTACTGCTGGCTCCTGTTTATGTTATCTGTTTTTTTTTTTTATATGCAGGGAATTGGGGGGAGGGGGAAGTGTCTGCTCTTCTGGTTTTTCCGGCCCTTATAAATGGGTGTCCCAGTCAACCTCATCAACAATGCTAAACTGGGAGCTTCTAAGTAAGTTTTTAAAAGGTTTTATACTGGATTTTTTGATCAGTATCTGTGCATATTCTTCTTTATTCTAGTGTCTATTACATGCAGTTATATGAAAATTGGTGTGCGCTTTCCCTTTAATAGATAATAGTGCTTCTATTATTGATGAGCTATGCCAGTTACTGGAAGCAAATGCATATTGCGGACTACTTTACCGTTTATAGTTGTTCTCAGAATAGTTGCAGCCATTTACTTAATAATTATAAAAATGCCAAACACATCATCTGCCTGCTTGCAAATCCATTGCATTAGTGTGGTATGCAATAATTTCATTAAATAAATTAGTGATTTTATGCTATAATATTATCCTGATAAATAAAATCACACGTTCTATGTTAGTGTAACTGAAAGTGTGGCATAATAAGCATAATGTGTATATTTTACGGAAATAAATAAATTATAGTACTATTCTGTTAATAGGAGATTGTACTCAAGGATATTTCTTCTAGTATAATTCTCAAATACTAAATACTCAAATATGTGCCATAAGGATAAAAGAGCAGTAATAAATTAAACATATATTTCTTCCCTAAGATATAGTGAGTCCACGGCTTGAGTAATTACTTTTGGGAATATCACTTCTGGCCAGCAGGAGGAGGCAAAGAGCACCACAGTTAAAATGCTAAGTATCACTCCCTTACCCACAACCCCCAGTCATTATCTTTGCCTTCGGTGCATGGAGGAGGTGAAGTTTAGGTTTCTGAAAAAAAAGTTGATTTCATCTACAAGCAAGTTTTGGAGTATAGCCGTATTCCATGTCATTCCTTGCAGTCGGGTAGTGGTGGCTTTAAAGCAGTTAGGAACTTGTAAATATGTACTTGCTGCATTTTCCTAACAATTGCTGTACTAGTTTAGAAAGCCAGAGTTGGCTACTCTGTTCTTTCTTTTTCAAAGGTCTTTGTGAAGAACTGTGTCTTCTCATACCTTGTAACTGTCTACATGCTGCACAGCGGTGCAGGTAAGTGCTTTTTCTTCCAGTTGGGAAGACCATGCGCTTAACAAATTAAAAGACACTGCTTTTTTATTGGGACATAGATAATCCTGCTGTATGGGTTGCACTGGGGCATGAAGCACGCACTGTAGCATGTGTGAGACTAACATTTAAACTCTTTTAAAAAGAAAGAGTAAAATGTTTTTATTAGGCCTTATTTTCTGACACATATTTACTTAAAACAATTCAAGTTTAAACTGAAAGTAAGGCTGCATTTTCTATTTCAGCAGCTTATTCATTTCCCCTTTGCTTTAAAATAAAATAATGCAACATTTTAAACTGCCCGGTTTGAAAAAAACTGTTATTTCTGGTACTCAGTGTATCAGGAAGCTATTTTTAGTGCCTCTCTGTGTCACAACAGTAATTTGAACTCAGCAGTTGCGGTCACATGACCGGCTTTACTTCGTAACGTTTCTGAGGAAAACTTTGTTTTTCTCCATTTCTGGGCGATCCGGTCTTAATTGGTAGATGTAAGGCACCTCAGTGTTTTTTCTTAACTTTTCTCACATCATTTTAGCTGGGGATCGATCCTAATTTGGGATAAAATTTAAAGTGTATTTTTTTCTTAGCTTATTTTAATTGAATATTACAATCTTTGAAACTTATCTGTACAAGTTTATTTACTGTTTCACAACATGTCTGATATGGAACAAGAGCCTAATGAGGAAGATACATTGGGACTTTCTGAGGGTGACATCTCAGATTCGGACAGTATAATTCCTTCTTCTGAGACTGAGGTGGTATACTTCAGATTTAAGCTTGAACACCTTTGTGTATTGTTAAAGGAGGTTTTAGCTACTTTAGATGACTCTGATACCCCTGTCGTTGTCATTCCTAAGAAATCTAGTAAACTTAATAGTTTATTTGATGAACCTTCCACTTTGGAGATTATCTCACAGGAGTGGGAGAAACCAGGTGTGTTTTTTTTCCCCATCTTCCATTTTTAAGAAAATGTTTCCTGTCGAGGACTCCATTAAAGACCATTGGTTTACTATACCCAAAGTGGAAGGGCCATTTCCACTCTGGCTAAGAGAACCACTTTTCCTATTGAGGATAGCTGCTCTTTTAAGGATCCGATGGACAAGAAGCTGGAGGCTTATTTGAAAAAGATTTATGTTCATCAAGGTCTCCAATATCAACCTGCGGTGTGTATTGCCACCGTGACTAGTGTGGCATTTTATTTGTTCAACGCCTTGTCTGATTCAGTTCAAGTAAAGACTTCCTTGAATGAAATTCAGGATAGGATTAAAGCTCTTAAGTTGGCCAATTCCTTTATTGCAGATGCCAATTTTACAGGTTGTTAGACTAGGAGCTAAAACTTCTAGTTATGCTGTCCTAGCCCACAAGGCGTTATGGTTGAAATCCTGGTCTGCGGACGTTTCCTCTAAAGTCAAGCTTCTGGCGATTCCTTACAAGGACAAAACCTTGTTTGGACCCGGTTTGGAAGAAATTATCTCTGATATTACGGGTGGAAAAGGGTCTTTTCTACCTCAAGATAAGAAGAATAGGCCCAAAGGATGTCATAGTAATTTTCGTTCCTTTCGTAACTTCAGAGGAAATCCTTCCCCTTCTTCTTCCAAGCAGGAACAATCTAAATCTTCTTGTAACAAGGGGAAACAATCAAAGTGACCGCAGCTGATTCCAAATCAGCATGACGGGTTTGCCCCCGATCCGAGATCGGATCAGGTGGGGGGAAGATTTTCTCAGTTCTCTGAAGCCTGTATCCCAGGGTTACAAATTGGAATTCAAGACTTTTCCTCCCAGAGGCAGATTCCTTCTCTCAAGATTATCTGCAGACCAGATAAAGAGAGAGGCATTTTTGAAAAGTATACAACATATTTTCTCCCTGGGAGTGATAGTTCCAGTTCCAGTGCAGGAACAGGGTCTCGGGTTCTACTCCAACCTATTTGTGGTTCCCAAAAAAGATGGAAATCTTTTCTAGACTTGAAGTGTCTTAACAAGTTTTTCAAAGTTCCATCCTCCAAGATGGAGACTATACGCTCCATTCTTCCTTTAGTGCAAGAGGGTCAGTTCATGACAACCATAGACCTAAAGGCTGTGTATATTCATGTTCCTATTCACAGGGACCATCACAGATTCCTGAGATTTGCCTTTCTGGACAAACATTTCCAGTTTGTGGCCCTTCCATTTGGTCTAGCCACGGCTCCCCGAATTTTTTTCAAAGGTTCTTGGGGCTCTTTTGGCAGTGATTGGTTTTTGTGGAATTGCTGTGGCACCCTACCTGGACGACATATTGGTTCAGGTTTCATATTTTCAACAAGCAAAATCTCACACAGAGTTATTGTATTTTCTTCGTTCCCACAGATAGAATGTAAATCTGGTAAAAAGCTCCCTTTCTCCTGCTACAAGAGTAGTGTTCTTAGGGACCATAATAGATTCTCTATTGATGAAGATTTTTCTGACAGAGGTCAGGAAAAACAAAATCATTTCCTCTTGCCTCTCTCTTCAGGCTACTGCTAATCCTTCAATGGCTCAATGTATGGAGGTAATCGGTCTGATGGTGGCTTTCATGGACATCATTCCTTTTGCTCAATTCCATTTGAGAGCTCTCCAGTTGTGCATGCTCAGACAATGGAATGGCGACCATGCAGATCTATCTCAGAGAATAGAGTTAGATCAGTAGTCAAGGGATTCTCTCCCATGGTGGATTTCTCAGGAACATCTGTCTCAGGGCACATGCTTTCAGAGACCTTCCTTGGTGATCGTGACCACAGACGCCAGCCTGCTGGGCTGGGGAGCAGTCTGGAATTCGTTAAAAGCTCAGGGCCTTTGGACTCAGGAGGAGTCTGCTCTTCCTATCAACATCTTGGAGTTGAGGGTGATTTACAATGCTCTATTGGCTTAGCCTCAGTTGTCCTCAGCCCAGTTTATCAGGTTCCAGTCAGACAACATAACCTATGTGGCTTTCATCAATCACCAGGGAGGAACTCAGAGTTCCTTAGCCATGAAAGAGGTTACTCTGATTCTTCACTGGGCAGAGACCCACAATTGCTGTCTATCTGCCATCCACATTCCAGGAGTAGACAACTGGGAAATGGATTTTCTGAGCAGACAGACTTTTCATCCCGGGGAGTGGGAACTCCATCCGGAGGTGTTTTCCAGCTTAGTCCTCAAATGGGGAGTGCTGGAGTTAGATCTGATAGCGTCCCGTTAGAACACCAAGCTTCCAAGGTATGATTCAAGGTCAAGAGATCCGCAGGAAATTCTGATAGATGCTCTGGTGGTTCCTTGGGTTTTCAGGTTGGCATACCTGTTTCCTCCGTTTACTCTCCTTCCATGAGTCATTGCTCTTATCAAACAGGAGAGGGCATTGTGATTCTAATAGTCCCTGTGTCGCCTTCGCAGGATCTGGTTTGCAGACCTAGTGGAGATGTCATCTCTCCCACCTTGGAGACTACCTCTGAGGAAGGACCTCCTGATTCAGGGTCCCTTCCGTCATCCACTTCTCGTTTCTCTGAAGCCGACTGCTTGAAGATTGAACGCTTAATTCTGTCTAAGCATGGTTTTTCTGAGTTGGTCATTGAGACCATGATTCAGGCTCGCAAGCCGGTTACTAGAAAGATTTCCCATAAGATATGGCATAAATATCTTTATTGGTGTAAATCCAAGGGCTACTCTTGGTGTAGAATTAGAATTCCTATAATTTTATTATATTATATTCAGGAAGGCCTGGAAAAGGGATTGTCAATCAGTACCATGAAAGGTCAGATTTCTGCTTTATCAGTTTTACTATATAGAAGTTTGGCAGATGTGCCAGATGTGCAATCTTTTTGTCAATACTTGGTCAAATTCAGGCCTGTCTTTAAGTCTGTTGTTCTTCCTTGGAGCCTTAACCTTGTTCTTAAAGTTTTACAGCTGGCTCCGGTCAAAATTTAAATGCACATTGATGAATTACATCTGATCGGAACAGCCAATAGAATGCGAGCTCAATCTGATTGGCTGATTGAATCAGCCAATCGGATTGAACTTGATTCTGATTGGCTGATTCCATCAGCCAATCAGAATATTCCTACCTTAATTCCGATTGGCTGATAGAATCCTATCAGCCAATCGGAATTCGAGGGACGCCATCTTGGATGACGTCATTTAAAGGAACCGTCATTCGTCGTCTAGTCATCGGTTGAAGAGGATGTTCCGCGTCGGCTTGGAAGAAGATGGTTCCGCTCCGCTCCAGAAGAAAGAAGATTGAAGATGCGGCTTGATAGAAGACTTCATCCAGATGATGGACTTCCGACTTCAGCCCGAGGATGGATTTTTTCAGTCGCCGCTTGGATCCAGACTTCAGCCCGAGGATGGACGTCACTCTTCAGCCCCCCGCTTGGGCTTGGATCAACACTTCCGAGGCTTGGATCAAGACTTCCGAGGACGGATCGGTGAACCTGGCAGGGTGAAGATAAGGTAGGAAGATCTTCAGGGGCTTAGTGTTAGGTTTATTTAAGGGGGGTTTGGGTTAGATTAGGGGTATGTGGGTGGTGGGTTGTAATGTTGGGGGGGTATTGTATGTTTTTTTTTACAGGCAAAAGAGCTGAATTCTTTGGGGCATGCCCCGCAAAGGGCCCTGTTCAGGGCTGGTAAGGTAAAAGAGCTTTGAACTTTTGTAATTTAGAATAGGGTAGGGCATTTTTTTATTTTGGGGGGCTTTGTTATTTTATTAGGGGGCTTAGAGTAGGTGTAATTAGTTTAAAATTGTTGTAATATTTTTCTAATGTTTGTAAATATTTTTTTATTTTTTGTAACTTAGTTCTTTTTTATTTTTTGTACTTTAGTTAGTTTATTTCATTGTATTTATTTGTAGATATTGTATTTAAATAATTTATTGATAGTGTAGTGTTAGGTTTAATTGTAGATAATTGTAGGTATTGTATTTAATTAATTTATTGATAGTGTAGTGTTAGGTTTAATTGTAGATAATTGTAGGTAGTTTATTTAATTAATTTATTGATAGTCTAGTGTTAGGTTTAATTGTAACTTAGGTTAGGATTTATTTTACAGGTAATTTTGTAATTATTTTAGCTATTAAATAGTTCTTAACTATTTAATAGCTATTGCACCTGGTTAAAATAAATACAAAGTTACCTGTAAAATAAATATAAATCCTAAAATAGCTATAATATAATTATAATTTATATTGTAGCTATATTAGGATTTATTTTACAGGTAAGTATTTAGCTTTAAATAGGAATAATTTATTTAATAAGAGTTAATTAATTTCGTTAGATTTAAATTATATTTAACTTAGGGGGGTGTTAGTGTTAGGGTTAGACTTAGCTTTAGGGGTTAATACATTTATTAGAATAGCGGTGAGCTCCAGTCGGCAGATTAGGGGTTAATGTTTGAAGTTAGGTGTCGGCGATGTTAGGGAGGGCAGATTAGGGGTTAATACTATTTATTATAGGGTTATTGAGGCGGGAGTGAGGCGGATTAGGGGTTAATAACTTTATTATAATAGCGGTGCGGTCCGGTCGGCAGATTAGGGGTTAATAAGTGTAGGCAGGTGGAGGCGACGTTGTGGGGGGCAGATTAGGGGTTAATAAATATAATATAGGGGTCAGCGGTGTTAGGGGCAGCAGATTAGGGGTATATAGGGATAATGTAAGTAGCGGCGGTTTACGGAGCGGCAGATTAGGGGTTAATAATAATATGCAGGGGTCAGCGATAGCGGGGGCGGCAGAATAGGGGTTAATAAGTGTAAGGTTAGGGGTGTTTAGACTCGGGGTACATGTTAGGGTGTTAGGTGCAGACGTAGGAAGTGTTTCCCCATAGCAAACAATGGGGCTGCGTTAGGAGCTGAACGCGGCTTTTTTGCAGGTGTTAGGTTTTTTTTCAGCTCAAACAGCCCCATTGTTTTCTATGGGGGAATCGTGCACGAGCACGTTTTTGAGGCTGGCCGCGTCCGTAAGCAACTCTGGTATCGAGAGTTGAAGTTGCGTTAAATATGCTCTACGCTCCTTTTTTGGAGCCTAACGCAGCCATTCTGTGGACTCTCAATACCAGAGTTATTTTAAAGGTGCGGCCAGAAAAAAGCCAGCGTTAGCTACGCGGGTCGTTACTGACAAAACTCTAAATCTAGCCGTTAGGCTCTCTGAGCAAGTGATGTGTTTAAAATGCTAGTGCACGGTGCATACTTAAATACACTTTTGAAACAGCTATAGCTTTTATTAGAAGCATTTTTGCCAATGCATGTATATTACAAAAAGGCTTCTATTCAAAACTGAAATGCATCTACATGGATTCCAATTTTGACTGGAATGTCCCTTTAAGTTGTTATCTTGGAAGGTTTTGTTTCTTGTTGCTATCTCTTCTGCTCAAAGAGTCTCTGAACTCTCAGCTCTGCAGTGTGATTCCCCTTATCTTATTTTTCTTGCCGATAAGGCGGCTCTTCATACTAAGTTAGGTTTCCTTCCTAAGGTTGTTTATAATAGAAATATCTTTTAGGAAATTGTTGTTCCCTCTCTGTGTCTTAATCGTTCTTCTTCCAAAGAACGTTTATTACACAATGTGGATGTTGTACGTGCTTTTAAATTCTACTTACAGGCGACTAAGGATGTTAGCCAGTCCTCTGCCCTCTTTGTCTGTTTTCTGGGAAACGTAAAGGTCAGAAAGCTACTGCTACTACTCTTTTTTTTTTTGGTTACGAAGTATAATTCGTTTTGCTTATGAGACTGCTGGACAGCAGCCTCTTGAGAGAATTACGGCTCATTTCACAAGAGCTGCTTCCATTTCTTGGGCTTTCAAAAATGAAGCTTCTGTGGAACAAATTTGCAGGGCTGCAACTTGGTCTTCTCTACATACTTTTTCCAAATTTTCCAAAATTTATACTTTTGCCTTGGCTGAGGCTTCTTTTGGGAGAAAGGTTCTTCAAGCGGTGGTGCCTTCTGTTTAGGACTGCCTGTCTTGTCCCTCCTATTTATCCGTGTCCTCTAGCTTGGGTATTGGTTCCCAACAGTAATTACTCAAGCCGTGGACTCACCATATCTTAGGAAAGAAAAGCAAAATGTATGCTTACCTGATATATTTCTTTCTTTCCGGATATGGTGAGTCCACGGCACCACATTTTTTTAAAGACAGTTGTTCTTTTGACTATAACCTCAGGCACCTCTACGCCTTGTGTTACTCCTTTTTCTCCATTTCCCTTTGGTCGAATGACTAGGGGTTGTGGGTAAGGGAGTGATATTTAGCAGTTTAACTGTGGTGCTCTTTACCTCATCCTGCTGGCCAGAAGTGATATTCCCAACAGTAATTACTCACGCCGAAAGAAATGCATTTATCAGGTAAGCATACATTTTGTTTTTTTAACATGAAAAGGGAAGAAATACAAGCTGTTTAGATGATATATATATATATACAGGTAGCCCTCAGTTTACGCCGGGGTTAGGTTCCAGAAGGAATGGTTGTAAATCGAAACCGTTGTAAATTGAAACCCAGTTAATAATGTAAGTCAATGAGAAGTATAGGAGTTAGGTTCCAGGCCCCTCTCAAAATTGTCATAAGTAACACCTAAACATTATTTTTAAAGCTTTGAAATAAAGACTTTAAAATGCTATACAGCATTTTAAACCTAATAAAATAATCGCACAACACAGAATATATAACTAAACTAAGTTAAATGAACAAAAACATTTGCTAAGCAGCATTATAAACCTAATAAAATAATCGCACAACACAGACTTTACTTGCATTTTTCTGCAAACAGTTCTTTCTATGCATTTCAATCTGGACTGATTTATAGACAGGAAGATCTTGTTCCTATGAAAGCTGCTCGATAACTCAGGTCTGGTTAAACTGATTAATTTCAGCTTGCTTGGCTTGCATATCTTTGCTGCAACACAAGCGGAATGCTCCACCTACTGGCTATTTTAATCAATGCACTGCTTCTCAATGCTTTTCAATAGCAGTCACATGACTGAAAAAAAGGGTTGTTATTCTGAAACGGCTTAAATTGAACCGTTGTAAACCGAGGGCCACCTGTATATATACTGTATGTATATATATATATATATATATATATATATATATATATATATATATATATATATATATATTATATATAAAATACCTCTTTTATGTATATATATATATATATATATATATATATATATATATATATATATATATATATATATATATATATATATATTATATAAAATACCTCTTTTAGCTGTGACACACAATAAAATACTTATAAATGTCATAATCTTTGTGTTTGAACATTTGCCATTGTATTGCCCCAAGATACAGACATATTGTAGAGCATCATTAAATTTTAGCTGCAGCTTTAGTTCTAGAAATCACTATGATGCACATCACAGAAGTGCATTGTCATCTCCAGCCAGAGCTGAGCAATATAAATATAATAATCATTTCAGCATCCAATGACTAATTGTGAGCAATGCTGTAGCTTAAGCATGAGAATATATAGCCTGTAGCAATAGTACTGTAATGTTAGCAGCGTTATGCATTGTGGGTAATTGTGGAAAATTATTTCACAAATATTGGGAATCAACAAGAATAAAATGTTCAATTATTTTAATTCAATAGAAAGGAAACAGCATATTGAACAGACTTGAAACAAATTAGAGCTTTCAGCCCCTAAAGTGCCTAAGTTCATGTTTTCACAATGATATGACTGTGCTAGATAATCAGCCATAGAAAACATCAGGTTTTATATTATATTTCTTGCTGGAGAAACTCAACCTTTAATTCACTTGAAATCCATTTTTATAGAGGTGTATAAGAACTAGCCACTGTTTTTAGAGTAAGGTATGACACAAATTGATAATGCTTGAATCATATAAGTAGTTTCAAGAAAAAGTTCTGTTCCTACAAAAGCTCTTTACTAATCTCACACTCTGTCTGGTTTTACATAGAGATGCATAATGTAATCTGTCTGTCGCTGATTTTCAACATCTTTGGGATATTTTACAGGTAGCTGTAAAATATATAGATAGCAAACAGGCCATGGTATACATTTGCTAACTCTACTCAGCAACTTGTTTAAAGCTTTAGTTGCTTTCTGTTTTTCTTGTAGTACATCTATCTCCTATATCTCATACATAGTATACATCAAATGTGACGTGGTCATTGGAAATTGCTGCTCAGATTGTTATTATTATTATTATTATTATCATCTATGTGTATAGCACCACAAAGTTCCGTAGCACTGATTTGGTACAGAGATAGGAGTATGCAGTGACAAGGAATTCTCATCATTTAAAAAAAAAACCATGACAGACTAAATACATCTAGTACAGGAGAAAGAGGGTCCTGATTCAAAGAGCTTAAATTCTACATTTTGAGGGTACATAGACATAAGTTTTGGGGTAGCTTGTCAGGTGGGATGTAGTTGCAGTAGTGAGTCAAGGCAGTTCAAGATTTATTTTGGCTAGGATGAAAAACAGAGGAGAGATGGTAAGCCTCTCTGAAAAGGTGGGTTTAGAACGAGTGTCTGAAGCTATACAAGGTTGGAGACAGTCTTATGGAGCAGGGTAGAGAATTCCAGAGGACAGTAGCAGCAAATGAGACATCTTGGAGGTGGGAGAGGGACATAGAGATAATAGTAGTGGAGAGATGTAGGTCAGAGGTTGATCGAAGAGGACGTGTCGATGAGTATTTGTAGATGAAAGAGGAAATGTAGTTGGGAGTGAGGCTGTTGAGTGCTTTATAGGTTAGGTTAATATTTTGAATTGTATCCTGGAGTTTTTGGGTAGCCAATGTAGAGACCTGAAGAATGGAGCAGTTGATGTAGATCAGCGACTTTGATGTATGAGTCTAGCTGAAGCATTCATAATAGATTGGAGAGGGAAGAGACGGTGTTTGGGAAGGCTATTTAGAAGTAAATTGCAGCAGTCAATGCATGACAAAATGAGGGAATTAATTAGTTTTTTTATAGATTCTTGAGTAAGGAAAGGTTTAAGTCTGGAGATGTTTCGTAGCTGTGGAAGTGAGTATGAGTTCAGAGTCAAGTATGACCCTGAGACAGCGGAGCTGGAGCGAGATGTTGAGAATTTTCCAGTTGTAAGATAAATGTCAGGTGGGGGGGTAAAAAGATGCTCAGTTTTAGAAAGATTTAGTTGGAGTTAGTGCAAGGACATCCAAGAGGAAATTGCAGAGAGACAGTTGGTAATCTGGTAAAAGCGTAAAGAGAGAGAGAGAAATCAGGAGAGGAAATATAGACTTGGGTATCATCAGCACATAAGCAGTACTGGAACCCAAAGGAGGATATAAGCCTTGCTATACTCCAACTGAGAGAGTCAAGGGATCAGAGGATATGCTGTTAAAGGGAACTGTAAACAAGAAGTTTGAGAGACATTAAGCTGTGTCTCAGATGCCAAAAGAATGTAAACTTTGTAAGAAAAGAGGATAGTCAACTGTGACAAAAGTTGCAGACAGATGCAGAAGAGTTAGTAAGGAGCAGTGCCCCTTTGCTTTACCTGCTGCCATTGGGTCTGAGGTGTCCTGCATTTTGGTTTAGGAAATCTGGTTAAATTAATAAAATACACCCACTCATATTGTTTAAAAAATTAAAGACTGAGGTTCTACATGTGCTGTGTACAAAAAGAAACTTTGGAGTATCTTTAAAACATTGCATGCATGAGATAAAAACTATATATACAAATGGACAAAAATAAAATAAAAAAAGATCTTTCTATGCAGTTTGTTTATGCACTCATGTGGGTCCCATATAAAAAGCCTCCACACATAGGTGGACTGTAAATCTGCTCATACGAATATAGAAAACACTAAATCTTTTTTTTATTTATTTTTTTAAAATCACCTGCTTCTTACTATTGTTTTACTTGATTCAGATATCCTGTGTGCCTTCCTCAAGGGAGTTATTTCAAAGTGAGTGAGTCATGTTTGTGTCTCCCATAATCCAGCAGTAACTAATCATTTAGGGCAAGATTATGAATGGACACTGACATCTTAAATCTCTGCAAAAGCTTTTTGTAGCCTTCCCCTAAACCATAATGTTGAACAATCTTTGTTTTCAGGTCATTTGAGAGTTGTTTTGAGGCCCCCATGTTGCCACTCTTCAGAGGAGAGTCAAAGAGAACAACAACTTGCAATTGGCCTCCTTAAATACCTTTTCTCATGATTGGATGCACCTGTATATGAAGTTCAAAGCTTAATGGGCTCACCAAACCAATTGTGTGTTCCAATTAATCAGTGCTAGGTAGTTACAGGTTTTCAAATCAACAAAATGACAATGGTGCCCAAATTTATGCACCTGTCTAATTTAATTTTGATGCATATTGCACATTTTCTGTTAATCCAATAAACCTAATTTCACTACTGAAATATTACTGTGTCCTTCAGTTATTTGATAGATCAAAATGAAATTGCTGATCCAGCAATGAAAATTAAAATTAAAAATTAAAATTAAAATTAAAATCATGGAAATTGTCAGGGGTGCCTAAACATTTGCATACAACTGTATATATACAGTATACAACAGAAGTGAGTACACCCCAGTGCAATATCACTTAAAGGGACACTGTACCCAAAATTTTTCTTTTGTGATTCAGATAGAGCATGAAATTTTAAGCAACTTTCTAATTTACTCCTATTATCAAATTGTCTTCATTCTCTTGGTATCTTTATTTGAAATGCAAGAATGTAAGTTTAGATGCCGGCTCATTTTTGGTGAACAACCTGGGTTGTCCTTGCTGATTAGTGGATAAATTCATCCACCAATAAAAAAGTGCTGTCCAGAGTACTGAAACCAAAAAGAAGCTTAGATGCCTTCTTTTTCAAATAATGATAGCAAGAGAACAAAGAAAAATTGATAATAGGGGTAAATTATAAAGTTTCTTAAAATTACATGCTCTTTCTGAATTACAAAAGAAAAAATGTTGGTACAGTGTCCCTTTAAATGTCAAATGATTCAAAATTGTATAACCTAACAGTAATTGTATTATGTCTAAGTTTTACAGTAGCGTATTTGCTCTTAAGTAAAATTAAAAACAGTTTAGATTTATTATATTTAACCCCTATCATGCCGCTGCCGGACCCCACCGCAACTAAATAAAAGTATTAACCACTATTCTGCTGCTCCCGGACCCCACAACAACTAAATAAGTATTAACCCTTATTCAAATTATATAAATATACTATTAAAAATTACTAAATTACAAAAACAAACAAACACTGAGTTACAAAAACAAACACTAAGTTACAAAAAAAACACAGTATCAAAAATAAAAATGAATTACACCTAATCTAATAGCCCTATCAAAATATAAAGCCCCCCCAAAATAAAACACCCCCTAGCCTACAATAAACTAATAATGGCCCTTAAACGGCCCTTTTGCGGGGCATTGCCACAAAGAAATCAGCTCTTTTACCTGTAAAAAAAAATACAAACACCCCCCAACAGTAAAACCAACCATCCAACTAACCAACCCCCACAAATAAAAACCCTATCTAAAAAACCTAATCTCCTCATTGCCCTGAAAATGGCATTTGTATGGGCATTGTCCTTAAAAGGACATTTAGCTTTTTTACATGACCAGGCCCTACTCTAAAAATAAAACCTACCCCAAAAAACCTTAAATAAACCTAACACTAACCCCCGATGATCCACTTACAGTTTTTGAAGTTCCGCTTGAAGGATCCATGCAGCCGGCAAGAAGTCTTCATCCAGGAGGCAAGAAGTCTTCATCTCGGCGGCCTCTTTGATCTTCACCCAGCCGGCAAAGCCTTCATACATGCGGCCTCTTATATCTTCATCCATCCGGCATGGAGCAGGTCCATCCTGAAGACATCCGGTGCTGAGCAGGTCCATCCTGAAGACATCCAGCTAGGAGCTCCTCTTCAATACGGTCTCCGCTGTAAACTGGATCTTGAATGCAAGCGACGTCATCCACAATGGTGTCCCTTGCATTCCTATTGGCTGAAAGGTTCCAATCAGCCAATAGGATTAGAGCTACTAAAATCCTATTGGCTGTTCCAATCAGGCAATAGGATTTGAGCAGCTCTCATCCTATTGGCTGTTCCAATCAGCCAATAGGATGAGAGCTCAATTCTATTGGCTGATTGGAACAGCCAATAGGATGAGAGCTGCTCAAATCCTATTGGCTGATTGGAACAGCCAATAGGATTTAAGCGGCTCTAATCCTATTGGCTGATTGGAACCTTTAAGCCAATTGGAATGTAAGGGACACCATCTTGGATGACGTCACTTGCATTCAAGATCCAGTTTACGGCGGAGACCGTATTAAAGAGGAGCTCCTCGCTGGATCTCTTCAGGATGGACCCCAGGATGAACATAAGCTTTCGCTGCTTTCAGACTCCTATTGATTCCTATGGCATTCGCGACATCCAGGATAGCGGATTGAAAATCAGGTACGCTGGGCCTGAATAGCCACGAGCGTACCGGTTAACTATTTCCTAACTTTTAAAAAGTGTCAAATAGTGCCAATTGTGTATTTGGAACATCTGTAATGACGTAAGCATCGATCTGTGTCGGATTGAGACCAGCAGATCGTATGTTACGTCACAGATTTCAACTTTTGCCGGTCTGTAGGCTTTGATAACTAAGTCGAATCAAGCTCGCCACATTTATGCTGCAGTATTCCAGCGTATTTGCGGTTGATGGCTTGATAGATATACCCCTGGGAGTCATCTTGTCAGACAGTATTTTGGTATATTGCAGGCATTCATGGTGCCATCTATTAATGTCATCTCCCCAACAACTTTTGCAGTAATCAGCCCCATATTGTCACTCTCCCACCTCCATGATTCACTGTTGGGACTATACATTCACTGTAATAATCCTGACCAGGGTTCACACCAAACATGCTGAGCAGAAAAATTGTATCTTGGTCATGGCCATCTTACCAAATAATGTGCTCCCAGTATTCATCAGGCTTTTCATGTTTTTTAGCAAAGTTTAATCTTGCAGTTTTGTGCCGAAGAGCAAGCAAGGGTTTTTTCCTTGGATGCTGTCCATAGAAGATTATATTATGCAATCTCCTTAGCACTGTCTGAGCTGTCACAGAAACTCCAATTTATATCGATAATCCCTGAGCCAAATCTGAAGCACTTGCCTTGTTGCAAATCTGAAGCACTTGCCTGTTGCCTTTTTATCAGAGCTAGATTGTGCAAGTAGCGCACTGTCCGTGGTGTCATTTTAGGAGGACAGCCACTGTGGCTCTGATTTTTGGCACTGTGTACCTCCTAATTACTGATGCAACTGCATTTTGACTGATTTTTAGTTAGTCACCAATCTTCCTGTATCCTTTTCCATCTTTGTGAAGTCTCACAATCAGATTTTTCAATTCCTCTGGTAATTCTTTTCCATGTGGAAACATGATCCAAGCTTGCAGATAGACACAGCCCATTGGTCAAAAAATTAGATTGTTCTGTTAACTATGCTCATGTAATTAGGTTAATTGAAAATCATAGGTGTACTCAGTTTTGTTTCAGTGATCTAACTTGTGTCTCAGTGACCACAGGTGTATTCACTTTTGTTGCATTAAGTTACTACTTTGGGGCCTGTATTTTCAATACAATCTTTCTTAAGTATTTGTTTTTGATTGGGTATAATAGGAAATACTCTTCTTGCCAACTTAGAAATAAAACAATTATTAAGAGGAGATACAATTTTGAATAATTTGATATTTAAGTAATATTGCCCAGGGGTGTACTCACTTTTGTTGTATACTTTATATATATATATATATATATATATATATATATATATATATATATATATATATATATATATATATATAAATATCTATCTATCTATCTATCTATCTATCCATATTTATATATATATATATATATATATATATATATATATATACAACACACAGAAAACCCGGCACTCGCCAGCAGATTCACAGCAATGTTTAAAAGCAAAACTGGGGGAAGTCAGTTACATTTGGCGCCAAAGGATCAAGCCCAAGACCACGACAAGGTCTCCCCCTTCCTGGGACCCTAAACCAACACCCACACAATGCATACTTCCAAACAAACAAACTGGGAACCTCACAGGGTGACACAGGCTTTTTTAACCTCCCCTATGTAAATACAAAACACAGGAATGGACCGCACTCACAGACTGGACTGGGTACACATCCTAAGCCACAACAAACTCCACATCCCTGAACACTGACAGACAGCTGCAAAGTTCCCAGCAACCCAGGCAGTTAACCCCAGAGCAACCTGGGTGACAGGTCCGCAGGAGAGCATTACAAACCTTATTAACACAACACACAGAAAACCCGGCACTCGCTAGCAGATTCACAGCAATGTTTAAAAGGACCACGACAAAGTCTCCCCCTTCCTGGGACCCTAAACCAGCACCCACACAATGCATACTTCCTGTGTTTTATATATATATATATATATATGTGTGTGTGTGTGTCTATATATGTGTACCTATGTATTTATATGTGTATATATGTATTTACAGACATATATAAACACATAAATGCTTATGTACACATATCTAGACGCACACAGATTGATATATAGATAGATAAGATAGATAGATAGATGATAGATAGATAATAAGTGCATTGGAGCCCTTTGCAGTTAAGTAGATGAAAACATGTAAAATCATATCTATGCAATATTCATATTTAATAAAGTGTTATAGTTATACTGTGTATTTACTATACATATTTCATATTTCAATGTTCTGCACATAGCAGAATATGTTCTATGTATTTCTAAATATATATTCCTATATTATATATATATATATATATATATATATATATATATATATATATATATACAAGGAGTGCAGAATTATTAGGCAAATAAGTATTTTGACCACATCATCCTCTTTATGCATGTTGTCTTACTCCAAGCTGTATAGGCTCGAAAGCCTACTACCAATTAAGCATATTAGGTGATGTGCATCTCTGTAATGAGAAGGAGTGTGGTCTAATGACATCAACACCCTATATCAGGTGTGCATAATTATTAGGCAACTTCCTTTCCTTTGGCAAAATGGGTCAAAAGAAGGACTTGACAGGCTCAGAAAAGTAAAAAATAGTGAGATATCTTGCAGAGGGATGCAGCACTCTTAAAATTGCAAAGCTTCTGAAGCGTGATCATCGAACAATCAAGCGTTTCATTCAAAATAGTCAACAGGGTCACAAGAAGCGTGTGGAAAAACCAAGGCGCAAAATAACTGCCCATGAACTGAGAAAAGTCAAGCGTGCAGCTGCCAAGATGCCACTTGCCACCAGTTTGGCCATATTTCAGAGCTGCAACATCACTGGAGTGCCCAAAAGCACAAGGTGTGCAATACTCAGAGACATGGCCAAGGTAAGAAAGGCTGAAAGACGACCACCACTGAACAAGACACACAAGCTGAAACGTCAAGACTGGGCCAAGAAATATCTCAAGACTGATTTTTCTAAGGTTTTATGGACTGATGAAATGAGAGTGAGTCTTGATGGGCCAGATGGATGGGCCCGTGGCTGGATTGGTAAAGGGCAGAGAGCTCCAGTCCGACTCAGACGCCAGCAAGGTGGAGGTGGAGTACTGGTTTGGGCTGGTATCATCAAAGATGAGCTTGTGGGGCCTTTTCGGGTTGAGGATGGAGTCAAGCTCAACTCCCAGTCCTACTGCCAGTTTCTGGAAGACACCTTCTTCAAGCAGTGGTACAGGAAGAAGTCTGCATCCTTCAAGAAAAACATGATTTTCATGCAGGACAATGCTCCATCACATGCGTCCAAGTACTCCACAGCGTGGCTGGCAAGAAAGGGTATAAAAGAAGAAAATCTAATGACATGGCCTCCTTGTTCACCTGATCTGAACCCCATTGAGAACCTGTGGTCTATCATCAAATGTGAGATTTACAAGGAGGGAAAACAGTACACCTCTCTGAACAGTGTCTGGGAGGCTGTGGTTGCTGCTGCACGCAATGTTGATGGTGAACAGATCAAAACACTGACAGAATCCATGGATGGCAGGCTTTTGAGTGTCCTTGCAAAGAAAGGTGGCTATATTGGTCACTAATTTGTTTTTGTTTTGTTTTTGAATGTCAGAAATGTATATTTGTGAATGTTGAGATGTTATATTGGTTTCACTGGTAAAAATAAATATTTGAAATGGGTATATATTTGTTTTTTGTTAAGTTGCCTAATAATTATGCACAGTAATAGTCACCTGCACACACAGATATCCCCCTAAAATAGCTATAACTAAAAACAAACTAAAAACTACTTCCAAAACTATTCAGCTTTGATATTAATGAGTTTTTTGGGTTCATTGAGAACATGGTTGTTGTTCAATAATAAAATTAATCCTCAAAAATACAACTTGCCTAATAATTCTGCACTCCCTGTATATATATATATATATATATCTTTTCATATATATATATATATATATATATATATATATATATATATATATATATATATATATATATATAAACAAAATACTACCAGATATACTGTATGCAGAAACATGTATTTAAGAATAAATAGGACATATTCTGCTATGTGAAGTACATTGAAATGTGAAATACTCATATTTTTATGTCGGGTTGAGCATATGTGATCAGGTTTGCGGGCAAGTAGAGTGTTAGGTTTTTTTTTGCTTTTGTTTGCTCCATTGACTTCTTTGGGAAATAGGTTATCACATGCGCAATATTCTAAGTTCGTCATTTTACACGTGTCGGGTTGCTTACTTCTAGCACAGTTAATGCTCTAGCTAGAGCGTTAAATAGCGTTCCACTTACATTCCCTCTCCAGTCCACCTCTCTATGTCCTCTTGATCATAAAATTATTTTTTAATTAGTAAAACATCCTTTTTTTTTTCTTTTTTTTTTTAGACATCAACATATTATCACATCCGGGAAATAATAGTGCAACTTCTCCGAACAGTGAACAGATCTGTCATAATGATGGAACGTGATCAGGATTTAACTGTAAGTAAATTAACCCTTCATCCATGTTTTTAGAAATATTTAAAATGTCAGAAATAGTTATTATTGGGTTTGAGTCACTTTGAGTAGTCAGGAAATATGACTTCAGAACTTCAGAGATGACAGTTATATTACAAAGATGTTACTTTTCTTGTTCATTACATGAATATAGAAAGGCATCAGAATTTAGAAAGTAGTCAAAGACTGCTATGTATAAATAGACTACTGGTTACAACAGGGTCTCCAACCTTATCAAATAGTTATATTTAGAGGTACGTGCCACATCGGTATTTAAGTAGTTTATTCTTGTTAGTTCTGACATTGTGTAGAAGACGGGTTAAAAAAATCTCCTTTAAAATATAATTGAAATAATGTGTTAGTGAATACTTTACAGCACTTATTTCATCTCCTGATTCTAGCTAAACAGGCACACCAGGGAACCTTTTTTTTCTATATGCCTGTACTTTAATTTGTCAGGTGACCTGCATTTTAAATTCTTAGCAATAGCAATACATTTGTTAAGCCCAATTTCCAACACTTCTCAGATGACTTTGCAAACTAAAAAGGCATAAAAAGTAGTTAAAATGCGCTGTGGAAAATTACTATTTCTGCCCATTTGAAAATCATTAACAGTAGAATTTAAGAGCGATTTATTTTAAACAATAGCGTATATTGATTATTTAATGATGTGTCAGTTTGACATTGGTATATGCAAGCACTTCCTTTCGATACTTTAATGCACTTTTTCATCAGCATCATAACCATTATTATCATTTTATATATATATATATATATATATATATATATATATATATATATATATATATATATATATATACTATATATATATATATATATATATATATATATATATATATATATATATATATATATATATATATATATATATATAAATTATATTCAGAATGGCAGAAAAAAATGGATACAAGAAACTGGATTAAAGAATATTTGAAATGAGGATGCTCAGGATCTTTTGGTGAGAAAGCCTGTGTATTAAATCAATACAGTAATCTTCAGGTGTGAATCTGTACTTGTTTTACACTTATTTAGGTAATCTCATTCACAGCACTTTTTTTTTTTGTGTTAGGGTCAGGAAGTTAAATATTATCTTTTGCAATGTTCTGCATGGTGCTAACTTTTTATACTGTACTGTAAAATTGAAAACCATCCAAATACGCAGAATTCAGCGTATGATATGAAGAAACTGTTAGACAGCTACAACACAAAACTGTGGAGAGGTGCTAAAACTCCAACTAAATGAATATCCCTAGATTCTCAGAACTCTGTTAGTGACTACTTGATTGGTACAGAGAGTTCTCTAAAAAAGTTCAAATTAATTTTGTGGGTGCTCTCATGAACTTCTCTTAGCTTTTCGAAAGTTCTATTTCCAATCTGAAATATGTGTCAATCTAAAAAAAGAAAAAAAAATCTCATTATAGTGTACAATATTCATGTTTTAGAAAAACGTATTTAATGATTTTTCTACAAATTCACAATTAAAATATATGTGATTTTTGTAGATAAATCATTTGATAGGCTTTACTAAAGGATTATGATATACGCCTATATATGAACTCTAATTACATTTAAAATAGGAAAACTCCACATTTTCAGTACTAAATCAATTTAAAGAAATATTTTGTTTGACATTAGTATATCCCTTTAAGAGTTAGTGATAAATGTTGTAGCTGCTTCGTGTTAGGTAACCAACAGTTACAGAGTGCTCCCAGGCAAGGCCTTATTTATGTATTGAAATACTTTGCAGGAGTTAAACACATGATTCGCAAGAGATGCAAGTGTTAATATAAAAATAATTTAACTATTTAACATTATAATGTCACTTTCAACATCAGCTCATCTAATTTGAACCGAAGGGAGATTACTACATTCTGCATACTTAAGACACCATTAAAAGTCAGAAAAAAATAAAGAAAATCGTTTTAATTTAGGCCTACCTCTAAAATGTATTTGAGCAGAGGTGCTACACTGATCCTTTTAGTCAGTGCAACGTGTTCTACAGTATGTCGAACTATATGGAATAAGCCAATGACACGAGTGCTTAAATATGACTGTACTATCCTTTTAACTCAACATTTCTAGTTCCTATCAGTAGGATACCAACTTCAAGTAAGTTTATTATTCATTTTAATTAACAAATTATTTTTCTAAAAGAGCATTTATTAGGGTGTATTCGGTCAGTAAAAAATAAACTTCTTTACATATATTTTTTTTATATATAGGTTTTCACTACATGGAAGAAAAAAAATCTTTAAATGCTAAATTAGCTTTTTCCAGAAAACCATCTTGTTGAAAAAAGACAGCATAGGCTTTTTAATATTGATAACTTTAAATGCATGTGTATTATTTGTTTGGCTTTATGCAATACATACTGTGTAATAGATTGTCTTTTAGATTTTTGCCATTAGTGAGCATCCTGGGGATTTCCAAGTCAATCAGTGAATGTCATGTCTATTAGTATGAATTAGATAGGCCTGTAGGTATTGAATACCTTTCATGATAAAAGGTGATTAGACTTTACATTCATTTTTCATCTATTACCACCAACAGTGACACAGTAATGCATCAAACCACTCTGCATACTTTCTGGCCCAAAAAGATTTTAATTAAGGGAGAGTGGAAGGCCACATGTGCTGCAAAAATATTCCTTAGCTAGTTAACCATATGAAACCTTACTAGAGAGCCTTATATCTTTATCAAAGACAAGCAGTCCCAGATGACCTTCACATCCATTCTAAAGTCTGGTACTGAGTATATTAATTATTATTAGTAGTAGTAGTAGTAGTAGTAGTAGTAGTATTCCTTTTTATTATTTTCATTTATTTGTAAAACACAAACATGTTCTGTAGAGCTGAGTACATGAACAGTGGTCACTGACACTTGGTATAATCCATCCTGATGTTGGGAGAGGTGGACCTTGCTGCTATGAGCTTACCATTTAGAGTTTTCTTAGTTGAAGAGACTTTAAAAAAGCCAGCATAAGGGTCATTATGCTGGGTTCAAATGCTGAGAATTTTTTGGAGGTACATGGTCAGCTTTACTAAATATATACATTTTTTTTAAAAAAGATCTATAAAGAATGGAGAGAAAATTGCAATGACAGATAGAGAGTTCCATAGATTAAGTATAAATTTAAATGGTGTGTGAGTTGGATTTGTTTGAGGTGCAGTTAAATAATTAAACTAAGTTTCTGCAATTGATGACCAGTGAGAGAGAAATGTTGCAATATTAATGAGACTTAAGAAAACAATAATAATAGACACACAGGAACAGGGATAGGCAAGGTGTCCATACACAGACACTGGTGTCTATGACTAGCCCTTCCAGTGTCCGCCACAACCTTAGTATATCTTTTCTTTCTGATTAAATGATAGGAATAAAAAAAAATATGTAGTGTGAATAAAGTTAGTGGCTTGTCAAGAGACTTCTAGCGATATTGGGTGATAAGTTATGGAATAAATAAAGCCTAAGGGAAATACTGGATGTGTATCTGCATCTGTATAATAACACCCAGCTCTATACAAAGACACAGTAGTGACACTGGCACATGCGTATAGCCAGACAAGGGCTGGTTATAGGGTCAGTGGTATCTGCATCAGTATAACAACACCCAGACTATATAATGACACAGTAGTGACACTGGCACATGCGTATAGCCAGACAAGGGCTGGTTATAGGGTCAGTGGTATCTGCATCAGTATAACAACACCCAGACTATATAATGACACAGTAGTGACACTGGCACTTGGGTATAGCCAGAGGAGGGCTGGTTATAGGATCAGTGGTATCTACATCAGTATAATAACACCCAGCACTATATAATGGCACAGTAGTGACACTGGCACATGGGTTTAGCCAGAGGAGGGCTGGTTATAGAATCAGTGGTATCTGCATCAGTATAATAACACCAAGCACTATAAAATAATGTTTTTTTATTTCAAATGTACCTTGGTGTCCTTCACTAAGGTCTGTACTTTGGAAAATGTCCACCTCAGCCTTTGTCTGTACCTATCCCTGCATAGAAAGTGAGCCTGCACAAGAAAGCCTTCCAAATTGTATTGGCAATTACATACCCACGTGCCCAGATCAGGGCCAGCTCAACCATGGGACCAAGTGGGTCCAATGGACCCAGGCCGCACTTGACAAGGGGCAGCACTTCAGTGACTGAGTCAGTCATTGTTAGACCCAGACCACTCCTGTCATCTGTCTTTGTGGGGGAAGTTACAGGCTCCCACCAGCAAAACCTCATCATGGACAAAGACTCAGAGCCAGTCAGGGTTGACATTTAAGGTGGGATAAGTGCATCACTTACCTAGCTTACTTCCCACTTATTGCACAATTGTGCATAAGCATTGGTTATATGCAGGTAGGCAGGCAGGCCTAGTAAGGTCGGTGGCCAGGATAGTAGGTTGATAAGCTAATCAAAGGATAAGGGATATAGAGGCGCTGGTCTGGTCTTGTCTGAAGCTTTGATTCAAGCCTGGGAATAAAGGACTTAATCTGAGAAATTTAGCGTCCGGCTTCTTAATTTAAATGTAACTGATGTGTTGAGTACAATCTCTTGATTCAGATGTAACTGCGAATAATAAAGTTTGCATTCAGGGTGTAGTCATACACTATGTGTATAATGTGCAGTATACTCACTCCGAAATAATCGGAATCCGGCTCCACCTCTAGTGCTTCTGATGGCTGGTAAAAAATTCCAAAAGGCAGCAAGCAAATATTCGTTTAAAAACAAACATTTATTAAAATGTCACTATGGACCAACATAAAAGCTCTCATAAATGGCTCTACGCGTTTCAACAATATATTCGTCTTTCTCAAGAGCAATAAAATTTGAAAGTGCTTGCACTTTCAAATTTTATTGCTCTTGAGATAGACGAATATATAATTGAAACGCGTAGAGCCATTTATAAAAGCTTTTTATGTTGGTCCATAGTGACATTTTAATAAATGTTTGTTTTTTAAACGAATATTTGCTTGCTGCCTTTTGGATTTTTTTACCAGCCATCAGAAGCACTACAGGTGGAGTCGGATTCCGATTATTTCGGAGTGAGTATACTGCACATTATAGAAACATAGAAACATAGAAACATAGATATTGACGGCAGATAAGAGCCATAGGCCCAGCAAGTCTGCCCGACCTTACCTAACAGTATAAACTTATCTAGTTCGTAGGATAGCCCTATGCTTGTCCCATGCATTTTTAAAGTCCCCCACAGTGTTTGTTGCTACTACCTCTTGAGGAAGTTTATTCCATAAATCAATCACTCTTTCTGTAAAGAAGTGCTTCCTCAAATTACTTCTGAATCTACTACCCTTTAGCTTGAGCTCATGACCCCTTGTTCTTGAATTTTCCATTTTATGTAAAATACCCACAGCCTCAGTTTTACTAAACCCTTTAATGTACTTGAAAGTTGCTATCATATCACCTCTTTCCCTTCTCTCCTCTAAGCTATACATATTTAGGTCATTGAGCCTATCCTGGTAAGTTTTATTTTTTAGACCATGTACCATTTTGGTAGCCCTCCTTTGCACAGATTCAAGTTTGTTAATATCCTTCTGAAGATATGGTCTCCAGAACTGCACACAATACTCAAGATGAGGCCTAACTAATGATCTATAAAGTGGCATAAGAACCTTACTATTTCTGCTGCAAATACCTCTACCAATACATCCAAGCATTCTGCTAGCCTTACTCGCTGCATTACTACATTGTTTACTAAGTTTTAAATCATCTGAAATAATAATTCCCAAGTCCTGTTCCTCGTCTGTAACAGCCAGTAAAGTGTCATTGAGTCTGTAATTAACATTTGGATTTTTCTTCCCTAAATGCATTATTTTACACTTTGCTGTGTTAAACTTTAGACCCCAGTCATTTGTCCAATCCTCCAATTGTTGTATATCACTTCTCATTTTGTCTACCCCCCCTGGAACATCCACTCTGTTGCAAATTTTTGTATCATCTGCAAAGAGACATACTTTCCCCTGTAGCCGTTTGCTGATATCGCAGATAAATATGTTAAACAAAACAGGCCCCAGAACTGACCCCTGAGGAACACCACTAGTAACAGCCCCCTCTGCTGAATGAACTCCATTTACTAAGACACTTTGTTTTCTGTCCTTAAGCCAGCATTCCACCCAGTTCACAATTTTTGAATCTAGACCAAGGAGATATAGTTTGTGAATAAGTTTATTGTGTGGGACGGTGTCAAATGCTTTGCTGAAATCTAGATATGCTACATCAACTGCTCCTCCCTTGTCTAATACTTTTGTTACATAATCAAAGAAGTCAATTAGATTAGTCTGACATGATCTCCCTGAAGTAAAACCATGCTGATTTTGGTCCTCTAAATTGTTTGTCTTTATGTAAGTCATAATTCTTTCTTTTAAGAGGCTTTCCATTAATTTCCCTACTACTGAAGTTAAACTAACTGGCCTGTAGTTGCCAGATTCTTCTCTACTGCCCTTTTTATGAAGGGGTATTACATTTGCTATTCTCCAATCATCTGGGACAGCTCCTGTTAATAGTGACTGATTAAACAGATCAGTTAATGGGACAGTTAGCACTGATCGAAGTTCTTTTAAAACCCTTGGATGAATATTATATGGACCCACCGCCTTTGTAACATTTATTTTTGATAATGCTAACAAAACCTCATCCTCTGTAAAAAGATTACTGTTAAGCTTGTTTCTATTTTGCGTTGCATCCCTTAATGTAGACATTGTATCTTCACAATCTTTAGTGAAAACAGAACAGAAGTAATCATTGAGACAGTCTGCAATCTGCTTATCTCCTTCTATTATTCTACCATCAACTGATTTCAATTTTACTATTCCTACCTTATTTTTTCTTCTTTCACTGATATATCTAAAGAATGTTTTGTCCCCATGTTTTACTGACTGTGCTATCTTCTCTTCTGCATGAGCTTTAACCTTCCTAATTAACTGCTTAGTCTTTTTTTGTTGGAGTCTCCATATTTTCATATCATCATCTGCTTGTGTGTGTCTGTAATTTTTATAAGCTATCTTTTTTGTCTTTACAGCATGTGCTACTTCTTTGGAAAACCAAATTGGTTTCCGCTTTCTTTTACTTTTACAGACATGTCTAATACAGTGTGCGGTTGCATCTAAAATGGCACCTTTCACAAATTCCCACTGTTCTTGAACCCCTGTAATAAGAGTTTTCCCCTTTAAATAGTTCTTTAGGTATTCTCCCATTAATGAAAAATCTGCCGTCCTAAAGTCTAAAACTTTTGTTTTAGTCTGGGTGGACAGTTCCTGAACATAAATACTAAACCAAACAGATTGATGATCACTGGATCCTAAGTTCTCACCTACAGACACATCTGAAACTGTATCACTGTTTGTAAGTATTAGATCTAATATAGCTTCCTTACGAGTTGGTTCCTTGACTAATTGTTCAAGTGATTCCCCTAGCAGAGATTCAAGAATATACCTGCTTCTAGCCGATCTAGCAGAAGGAATCTTCCAGTCTATATCTGGCAAATTAAAGTCCCCCAGTACTATAACCTTACCCTTCATGGTCATTTTGGTTATTTCATCTAATAACAGATTGTCCAGTTTTTCATCCTGCAATGGAGGCCTATATACAACCCCTATTCTAAAAACATTTTTATCTCCAATTTCCAAAGTCAGCCAAATACTTTCCACCTCATCATTTGTTCCTACAATTTCAGTAACCTTTATATTTTCATTTACATACAAAGCAACTCCTCCACCTTTCTTTCCTACTCTGTTCTTTTTAAATAACCTGTATCCAGGTATGACTATGTCCCAGTCATGCAAATCATTGTACCATGTTTCTGTTATAGCTACTAAATCCAAGTTGTCCCCAGTCATTATTGAAATGAGTTCAGGTAATTTATTTCCTAAGCTGCGAGCATTTGTGCTCATGGCACAAAGAATTTTTCTACTAGAATTTCTAGAATTGTTACTTGGACTAACAGTTTTGGCATGCTGTGGGGGGCAGGTGGATATATTAATGCTACCCCCCTTTATTAGTTTAAATGATTTCTAATAAAGTATTTAAACCCCTCTCCCAGATACTCTGTTCCTTTAGCATCCAAATGCAAGCCATCTCTCCTAAATAACCTAGTATCTTTCCAAACAGAGCTATAATGGCCAATAAAACCAAATCCTCGTTCCCTGCACCACTTATCTAACCAAGAATTAAATGTTGTTATCCGCTCCATCTTTCCTGCTTCCTGGCCATACACAGGTAAAATAGCAGAAAATGATAGAGTTGATGCCACAGTCTCTAAATGATTACCTAGGTCACAAAACTCTTTCTGAACAGCAGCAACATGATTACTAGCCAGATCATTTGTTCCTAAATGTACAATCACATCTAACTCACTTCCCTTTTCTGCTGCCTTAACAATTCTCAAAATACGATTCTTATCCCTGTGAGCAGTAGCTCCTGGAAGACATCTAACCTCCCTTGTTTCTCCTTTACTTTCACCTAAATACACATTCCTCAAAATAGAGTCACCCACTAACAGTCTTTTTCTCAAAAACACATCTGCAGTTCTTTCCTGTGTTATGTTACCTGGAGAATCAGGTGCCAATAGATTTAAATTACCTGTTACAGCTTCAGAGGGCTCAGAAACAGCAATCTCCTCATCACAAGTATATTCGGCAAGAGCAGCATAGGAGTTTTGCAATGGCAGAGGTTGTGGGCAATGCTTCTGGTCTACTGTTCTAATTCTTCCAGAGCCTACAGTGATCCATCTGCCTCTCCTTGCTGATCTCTGGGGTAGAGGGGCTTCTTTCTGAGGCAGCTTTGTAGAGGTAACAGGTATGTTACTTACCTTAGCTTGAAGTTTAGCTATTTCCTCCCTTAACAGGGAAAACTGCTTACAAACAGGACAGCCCCTAAATCTCCAAAAAGTAGAACGATTAAAAAGTGCAAAACACCCATTGCACTGTATCTGAGACATTTTAAACTATGCAACACTTTAACAATAAGAAAAATATAAGTATTATTTACTACTGAATAAGCCTGAATAACCCCTGAAATAACTCAAATATCCTTATGTATTTGATCCTTTTGTAGTTTGATCTCTTTGCTAAGAAGCAGAGCTAAATGTTTAGCAGAGCTAAACAGATCTCTTTAAATACCCTCAGAAAGATAGGGTGGGGTCCCTCCTAATTGCTCACCTATGCAAACAATCTAATTGTTATCTAATTGCAATACTAAAAACCAGAATACAAAAGAATGTAAATTAACTCAAACCTTTAACTATTCAATTTCTGTAGTGAAACTAATTCACAGTTCAGGTCTACCACCTATAAAAAAACAAAATATAAAGTTAATAGAAATACAAAATATATTATCTGAAAGTACAAACTATTCAAGTAACAACAATTTAAAAGAGAAATGTTATATACCTTTCTGAAATAACTCAAATATCCTTATGTATTTGATCCTTTTGTAGTTTGATCTCTTTGCTAAGAAGCAGAGCTAAATGTTTAGCAGAGCTAAACAGATCTCTTTAAATACCCTCAGAAAGATAGGGTGGGGTCCCTCCTAATTGCTCACCTATGCAAACAATCTAATTGTTATCTAATTGCAATACTAAAAACCAGAATACAAAAGAATGTAAATTAACTCAAACCTTTAACTATTCAATTTCTGTAGTGAAACTAATTCACAGTTCAGGTCTACCACCTTTAACTATTCAATTTCTGTAGTGAAACTAATTCACAGTTCAGGTCTACCACCTTTCTGAAATAACTCAAATATCCTTATGTATTTGATCCTTTTGTAGTTTGATCTCTTTGCTAAGAAGCAGAGCTAAATATACACATAGTGTATGACTACACCCTGAATGCAAACTTTATTATTCGCAGTTACATCTGAATCAAGAGATTGTACTCAACACATCAGTTACATTTAAATTAAGAAGCCGGACTCTGACTTTCTCAGATTAAGTCCAGCGGACATGATTGCTAAAGTGGATCATGTCCGCCCGCACATTGGTAAATCTACCGCTCAGTCTTAGCATGCTCCAGGCTCTGGGGCTTTATTTTTTATTTTTTTGCTTTCAAGTTCTGTTGCTTTAAAGTTAACCTAGGCTGGTGGACATTTTAGTAAGTTATTATAGTCATATTAATATTTCACACTGTTTATTCCTTATGTGTTTCTTACAAAGAAATAGCATACATGTCAAATAGCCTGGTAATTGTAGACTATGAGAATGTATTTTGTTACAAAATTGACACATGGCAGGTGGTTATACCAACACAAGATAAAAACTTGGACATAAGTATACTCATTGATAGTTCAGAGCAGTAAATAGGATCCTAAACAGTACATCTTTCTACCATATGGACCTCTAATTTTAATTTATTAGGTATTTTATGTGTGGCCATATAAGTGCAAAAGACACATCAAATCTTTCTTTGGAATATTTAAATATTATGATTAGCATAATTAAAAATGTTTGACAGTAAACTAATGAGTGGATGATTTAGGGGCTGTACAAATTATAATGAATACTGTATTACAAGTCTAACATAATTGTTATAGCATTTAATTTTATTGTACTCATTATTATTATTATTATCGTTATTATTATTTAATGCAATGTTATTACTGCATTGGAGGTTATGTACATATATTAGTAATTGTAAGCAAAATATATAAATGTTGTCTTGTGAAAATATTACATGTAACCTTGGAAATTACTTGTCTCCTATGTATTCATTTTAATTGTTATGAAATATTCCTGAATCATGGAAACATTTTTTGTCTAATTAAATATACAGATGTAGAAGACTAATAGTATTGAAAAGAAAATCTCTGTGTTTTTTTAAAGCTTCTATAACTATGCTAATTAGTAATCAAGAAATGAGGTTCTTTTCTTCTATTGATCAGCCCATAATTATTAATTCCATTTTATACCGTCATTTTAATTGTGTTTACAAAACGTAACTATAGAAATAGAATAGATAGATATATTTTATAACTGATTGAAATTGTAATATTTTAAGAAATTGGTTAAATTAGATGTATTGCTTTAAGAGACAGACAATGTAATATATAAGTTTCTTTTTCTATGGAATTTATCTTTAGTTGTTCAATATGTGAACTATGTCACTGTTGAACAATATATCCTTCAACCAAGGCAGTAAACAGCTTATTATAATGTAATTTATACAAATGGTATGTTTTCTGCTTCTACATTTATACACTGCTATATTTTTTCAGAAATGTTTGATTATTTCTTTTCTACTTCCTATAGAAAAAACATGTAATAAAAACTACACTATTTATAACTATGTAAATATATATATATATATATATATATATATATATATATATTTTTTTTTTTTTTTTTTTTTTTTAATACAGCTTACACTTACCAGGGCTTAAAGTTATCCGCTACTGTGTTTAGTAAATATGGAACATTTATGAAATCAACATAAATATGTTAATATATTAGAAAATATATATCAGACATAAGATCACAAACATCAATTATATTTCTAGTATTTTTCTTTACTTTGTTTTGAAGGAGGTCAAATTTTTTTAAACATTTGAGATACAATCAACATTGACTTAATTAATTTATGTCCATTTAAATGTATATGTCTAATAGTCATATTTAAATTAAATATAATTGATCAAAAATTCATATAATATACCTCATTGCCCCACATCAGAAAATTGGTATCAGCTGATTAAAGTCTTTTAATAGACAACTTCCCTTTTATATTGTTTTAATATTGTTGATTAGTTTTTTTTCTATTTGTTTTTTTTTTACATAAAAAATGGTCATTAATAAATAATATAATCAATATATTCAATATATTATATCAGGGCTGGACATGTAAGCTACTAGCCAGGCCAAAATGTAACTCACCATTTCTGATCCCACCCATCACCTGCCCACGCCACACCCACTAGCCGCCCATACCATATCAACTACCCACCTCCTCCTCATATTTAACATTATTCATTTGTAATATACTTCAAATAAAGTGTGTATAATTACTTATACTTGCATACAATTCCATATATCTATATATATTTATATTATATATATATATATATATATATATATATATATATATATATATATATATATATATATATATATATATTTTTTATATATATATATATATATATATATATATATATATATATATATATATATATATATATATATATATATATAAAGGTTTTAATGGAAGAATAATCTCAATATAATATATATTTTAAAAACAGTTAATTTAATTGAAAATGTATATAAAATATATCTGGGAAAAGGGGATTAGTCTGTCTAAAATTCTACATAAATTATGAATTTAGTATTGCTGTTATGTGTTAGTGGAAATTTGTAGCCCTGTTTATATGCCAAACCTAAAACTTTTTTGATGCACATCAGTAATCAGTACTGTCTTAGTAAATTGGCTTTTAGCAGCTCAGCTACACAACTAACAAGTGTGAAGGCTAAATTTAACCCATCTTTTTTTTTCATGTTGGATTTAAAACCACATTAATTTCCCTACACATTTTCTTCATTTTTTTCTACTCAGTTTACTGTAGACTACATATATTCAGTAAATACTTGTATACATTGACATTATATTACCTTTGAATACAATGCTTACTTTTCATTTCTTCACAGCTGATGTTTTTAATTGGAAATACATGCTTATAATGTATAATAGTGTAGCTTAAACAAAAAGGTATGTAAATTGTATGCTATGAAGATCTAATATAGTAAAAATAATGTAGTTATTTGCACTTGTAATGTAAATTCACAATTTTATATTATTTTCTCTCAATTTATTGTTGCATAACAGTACATTTTTTATTCTCAGATTGCAAACGAATACATTGTTTTATCTTCTACAGCATTCAACCAAAATATGGCATTTTTAAATTTAATTTTTAATATAAAGGGACATTAAAAGAATGGAACAAAAATCTGTAACATATGTGAAGGGAATGCTGAATGTATTTTTGCATGAATTATAAAGATTAAATCTGTTTAAATTTATATTGAAACTAAAAGCAATTACATATTTGTGAAAAAAATATTCGGCTAGATTACGAGTTTTGCGTTAGGCTGAAAAAGCAGTGTTAAGAGGTCCTAATGCTGCTTTTTTAAGCCCACTTTTTTGGCCTTACCGCAAAACGACTTGCATAAACTTCGTAAAGTCTTTTTTCTATGGGACTTCCATTTCGCCGGTTTTATGAGTCTGTCCTGGGAGGCCAAAAAGTGAGCGGTACACCTTACCCTGTCAAGAGTCCTAACGCATTTAAAAGTCAGTAGTTAAGAGGACCACTTCTGCCCGGCTTGGATGAAGACTTCTGCCCGTCTGGAGGACCACTTTGCCCGGCTTGGATGAAGACGTCTCCCGGTAAGTCGATCTTCAGGGGGTTAGTGTTAGTTTTTTTTAAGGGTGTATTGGGTGGGTTTTATTTTTAGATTAGGGTTTGGGCGGCAAAAGAGCTAACTGCCCTTTTAAGGGCAATGCCCATCCAAATGCCCTTTTCAGGGCAATGGGGAGCTTAGGTTTTTTTAGATAGTATTTTATTTGGGGGGTTGGTTGTGTCTTTGGGGGGGATTTTTTATTTTAATAGGGCTATTAGATTAGGTGTAATTAGTTTAAATTTCTGTAATTTGTTTATTATTTTCAGTAATTTAGTGTTTGTTTTTTTGTACTTTAGCTAATTTAATTTAATTTAGGTAATTGTATTTAATTTAGTTAATTTATTTAATTATAGTGTAGTGTTAGGTGTTAGTGTAACTTAGGTTAGGTTTTATTTTACAGGTAAATTTGTATTTATTTTAGCTAGGTAGTTATTAAATAGTTAATAACTATTTAGTAACTATTCTACCTAGTTAAAATAAATACAAACTTGTCTGTAAAATAAAAATAAACCCTAAGCTAGCTACAATGTAACTATTAGTTATATTGTAGCTAGCTTAGGGTTTATTTTATAGGTAAGTATTTAGTTTTAAATAGGAATAATTTAGTTAATGATAGTAATATTTATTTAGATTTATTGTAATTATATTTAAGTTATGGGGTGTTAGGGTTAGACTTAAGTTTAGGGGTTAATAACTTTAATATAGTGGCGGCGACATTGGGGGCGGCAGATTAGGGGTTAATAAGTGTAGGTCGGTGGCAGCGATGTTGGGGGCGGCATATTAGGGGTTAATAAATATAATGTAGTTGGCGGCGGTGTCCGGAGCGGCAGATTAGGGGTTAATAAGTATAATATAGGTGTTGACGATGTCGGGGGCAGCAGATTAGGGGATAATAAGTGTAAGATTAGGGGTGTTTAGACTCGGGGTTCATGTTAGGGTGTTAGGTGTAGACATAAATTTTATTTCCCCATAGGAATCAATGGTTCTGCGTTAAGGAGTTTTATGCTGCTTTTTGGCAGGTGTTAGACTTTTTTTCAGCTGGCTCTCCCCATTAATTCCTATGGGGAAATTGTGCACGAGCACGTTACACCAGCTCACCGCTGACTTAAACAGCGCTGGTATTGGAGTGCGGTAATGAGCAAAATTTTGCTCAACGTTCACTTCTTGTCTTTTAATGATGAGTTTCTGAAAACTCGTAATACCAGCGCTGCATGTAAGTGAGTGGTGAGAGAAAACTGCTCGTTACCACCGCAGGCCTCTAACGCAAAACTCGTAATCTAGGTGATTGTTTCTTAAGTTTCAATAATTCTTTAGCTGACAAGGTCCAATCTAATAGCTATATTGATGAACATGAAATAGAAGCAACATATTGTTTTAGTACCAACAAAAATATTGGCATTATTTAAAATAACTAACAGGTAGATTACAAGTTTTGCGTTACGGCTTTTAACGCTGAAAAAAGTGGCAATTCCAGCGTAATGGCCAGTAACGCATATTACAAAGCGTGTAGGTATTGCTATACCACAAGCATTTCTTTCATGTAATTAGCAAGAGTCCATGAGCTAGTGACGTATGGGATATACATTCCTACCAGGAGGGGCAAAGTTTCCCAAACCTCAAAATGCCTATAAATACACCCCTCACCACACCCACAAATCAGTTTTACAAACTTTGCCTCCTGTGGAGGTGGTGAAGTAAGTTTGTGCTAGATTCTACGTTGATATGCGCTCCGCAGCAGGTTGGAGCCCGGTTTTCCTCTCAGCGTGCAGTGAATATCAGAGGGATGTGAAGAGAGTATTGCCTATTTGAATTCAATGATCTCCTTCTACGGGGTCTATTTCATAGGTTCTCTGTTATCGGTCGTAGAGATTCATCTCTTACCTCCCTTTTCAGATTGACGATATACTCTTATATACCATTACCTCTACTGATTCTCGTTTCAGTACTGGTTTGGCTTTCTACTACATGTAGATGAGTGTCCTGGGGTAAGTAAGTCTTATTTTTGTGACACTCTAAGCTATGGTTGGGCACTTTTATATAAAGTTCTAAATAATTGTGTTTAAACATTTATTTGCCTTGATTCAGGATGTTCAACATTCCTTATTTCAGACAGTCAGTTTCATTATTTGGGATAATGCATTTGAATAATCATTTTTTTCTTACCTTAAAATTTGACTTTTTTCCCTGTGTCGCTGTTAGGCTCGCGGGGGCTGAAAATGCTTCATTTTATTGCGTCATTCTTGGCGCAGACTTTTTTGGCGCAAAAAAATATTTGTTATTTCCTGCGTCGTTCTTGTCACTGGAAGTTGCGTCATTTTTTGACGTTTTTGCGCCAAAAGTGTTGGCGTTACCGGATGTGGCGTTATTTTTAGCGCCAAAAGCATTTAGGCGCCAAATAATGTGGGCGTCTTTTTTGGCGCTAAAAAATATGGGCGTCATTATTGTCTCCACATTATTTAAGTCTCATTGTTTATTTGCTTCTGGTTGCTAGAAGCTTGTTCACTGGCATTTTTTCCCATTCCTGAAACTGTCATTTAAGGAATTTGATCAATTTTGCTTTATATGTTGTTTTTTCTATTACATATTGCAAGATGTCTCAGATTGACCCTGAATCAGAAGATACTTCTGGAAAATCGCTGCCTGATGTTGGATCTACCAAAGTTAAGTGTATTTGCTGTAAACTTGTGGTATCTGTTCCTCCAGCTGTTGTTTGTAATGAATGTCATGACAAACTTGTTAATGCAGATAATATTTCCTTTAGTAATGTTACATTACCTGTTGCTGTTCCATCAACATCTAATACTCAGAGTGTTCCTGTTAACATAAGAGATTTTGTTTCTAAATCCATTAAGAAGGCTATGTCGGTTATTCCTCCTTCTAGCAAACGGAAAAGGTCTTTTAAAACTTCTCATTTTTCAGATGAATTTTTAAATGAACATCATCATTCTGATTCTGATAATGTTTCCTCTGGTTCAGAGGATTCAGTTTCAGAGGTTGATGCTGATAAATCTTCATATTTATTCAAAATGGAATTTATTCATTCTTTACTTAAAGAAGTCTTAATTGCATTAGAGATAGAGGAATCTGGTCCTCTTGATACTAAATCTAAACGTTTAAATAAGGTTTTTAAATCTCCTGTAGTTATTCCAGAAGTTTTTCCTGTCCCTGATGCTATTTCTGAAGTAATTTCCAGGGAATGGAATAATTTGGGTAATTCATTCACTCCTTCTAAACGTTTTAAGCAATTATATTCTGTGCCATCTGACAGATTAGAGTTTTGGGACAAAATCCCTAAGGTTGATGGGGCTATCTCTACTCTTGCTAAACGTACTACTATTCCTACGGCAGATAGTACTTCCTTTAAGGATCCTTTAGATAGGAAAATTGAATCCTTGCTAAGAAAAGCTTACTTATGTTCAGGTAATCTTCTTAGACCTGCTATATCTTTAGCGGATGTTGCTGCAGCTTCAACTTTTTGGTTGGAAGCTTTAGCGCAACAAGTATCAGATCATAATTCTCATAGCATTGTTAATCTTCTTCAACATGATAATAATTTTATTTGTGATGCCATCTTTGATATCATCAGGATTGATGTCAGGTATATGTCTCTAGCTATTTTAGCTAGAAGAGCTTTATGGCTTAAAACTTGGAATGCTGATATGTCTTCTAAGTCAACTTTGCTTTCCCTTTCTTTCCAGGGTAATAAATTATTTGGTTCACAGTTGGATTCTATTATTTCAACTGTTACTGGAGGGAAAGGAACTTTTTTACCACAGGATAAAAAATCTAAAGGTAAATTTAGGTCTGCTAATCGTTTTCGTTCCTTTCATCACAATAAGGAACAAAAGCCTGATTCTTCCCCTACAGGAGCAGTATCAGTTTGGAAACCATCTCCAGTCTGGAATAAATCCAAGCCTTTTAGAAAGCCAAAGCCAGCTCCTAAGTCAACATGAAGGTGCGGCCCTCATTCCAGCTCAGCTGGTAGGGGGCAAATTACGATTTTTCAAAGAAATTTGGATCAATTCGATTCACAATCTTTGGATTCAGAACATTGTTTCACAAGGGTACAGAATAGGCTTCAAGATAAGGCCTCCTGCAAGAAGATTTTTTCTTTCCCGTGTCCCAGTAAATCCAGTGAAGGCTCAAGCATTTCTGAAATGTGTTTCAGATCTAGAGTTGGCTGGGGTAATTATGCCAGTTCCAGTTCTGGAACAGGGGCTGGGGTTTTACTCAAATCTTTTCATTGTACCAAAGAAGGAGAATTCCTTCAGACCAGTTCTGGATTTAAAAATATTGAATCATTATGTAATAATACCAACATTCAAGATGGTAACTATAAGGGCTATTCTGCCTTTTGTTCAGCAAGGGCATTATATGTCCACAATAGATTTACAGGATGCATATCTGCATATTCCGATTCATCCAGATCACTATCAGTTTCTGAGATTCTCTTTCCTAGACAAGCATTACCAGTTTGTGGCTCTGCCTTTTGGCCTAGCAACAGCTCCGAGGATTTTTACAAAGGTTCTCGGTGCCCTTCTCTCTGTAATCAGAGAACAGGGTATTGTGGTATTTCCTTATTTGGACGATATCTTGGTACTTGCTCAGTCTTCACATTTAGCAGAATCTCATACGAATCGACTTGTATTGTTTCTTTGAGAACATGGTTGGAGGATCAATTTACCAAAAAGTTAATTGATTCCTCAGACAAGGGTAACCTTTTTAAGTTTCCAGATAGATTCAGTGTCCATGACTCTGTCTCTGACAGACAAGAGACGTCTAAAATTGGTTTCAGCTTGTCGAAACCTTCAGTCTCAATCATTCCCTTCGGTAGCTTTATGCATGGAAATTCTAGGTCTTATGACTGCTGCATCGGACGCGATTCCCTTTGCTCATTTTCAAATGCGACCTCTTCAGCTCTGTATGCTGAACCAGTGGTGCAGGGATTATACAAAGATATCTCAATTAATATCTTTAAAACCGATTGTACGACAATCTCGGACGTGGTGGACAGACCACCATCGTTTAGTTCAGGGGGCTTCTTTTGTTCTTCCGACCTGGACTGTGATTTCAACAGATGCAAGTCTGACAGGTTGGGGAGCCGTTTGGGGGTCTCTGACAGCACAAGGGGTTTGGGAATCTCAGGAGGTGAGATTACCAATCAACATTTTGGAACTCCGTGCAATTTTCAGAGCTCTTCAGTCATGGCCTCTTCTAAAGAGAGAGTCGTTCATTTGTTTTCAGACGGACAATGTCACAACCGTGGCATATGTCAATCATCAAGGAGGGACTCACAGTCCTCTGGCTATGAAAGAAGTATCTCGAATACTGGTATGGGCGGAATCCAGCTCCTGTCTAATTTCTGCAGTTCATATCCCAGGTATAGACAATTGGGAAGCGGATTATCTCAGTCACCAAACGTTACATCCGGGCGAATGGTCTCTTCACCTAGAGGTATTTCTTCAGATTGTTCAAATATGGGGACTTCCAGAAATAGATCTGATGGCTTCTCATCTAAACAAGAAGCTTCCCAGGTATCTGTCCAGATCCAGTGATCCTTAAGCGGAGGCAGTGGATGCATTGTTACTTCCTTGGAAGTATCATCCTGCCTATATCTTTCCGCCTCTAGTTCTTCTTCCAAGAGTGATTTCCAAGATTCTAAAGGAGTGCTTGTTTGTTCTGCTGGTGGCTCCAGCATGGCCTCACAGGTTTTGGTATGCGGGTCTTGTCCGGATGGCCACTTGCCAACCGTGGACTCTTCCGTTAAGACCAGACCTTCTATCGCAAGGTCCTTTTTTCCATCAGGATCTCAAATCCTTAAATTTGAAGGTATGGAGATTGAACGCTTGATTCTCAGTCATAGAGGTTTCTCTGACTCTGTGATTAATACTATGTTACAGGCTTGTAAATCTGTATCTAGGAAGATATATTATCAAGTCTGGAAGATTTACATTTCTTGGTGTTTTTCTCATCATTTTTCTTGGCATTCTTTTAGAATTCCTAGAATTTTACAGTTTCTTCAGGATGGTTTGGATAAAGGTTTGTCTGCAAGTTCCTTGAAAGGACAAATCTCTGCTCTTTCTGTTCTTTTTCACAGAAAGATTGCTAGTCTTCCTGATATTCATTGTTTTGTACAAGCTCTGGTTCGTATAAAACCTGTCATTAAGTCAATCTCTCCTCCTTGGAGTTTGAATTTGGTTCTGGGGGCTCTTCAAGCTCCTCCGTTTGAACCTATGTATTCGCTGGACATTAAATTACTTTCTTGGAAAGTTTTGTTTCTTTTGGCCATATCTTCTGCTAGAAGAGTTTCTGAATTATCTGCTCTTTCTTGTGAGTCTCCTTTTCTGATTTTTCATCAGGATAAGGCGGTGTTGCGAACTTCTTTTAAATTTTTACCTAAGGTTGTGAATTCTAACAACATTAGTAGAGAAATTGTGGTTCCTTCATTGTGTCCTAATCCTAAGAATTCTAAGGAAAAGTCGTTGCATTCTTTGGATGTAGTTAGAGCTTTGAAATATTATGTTGAAGCTACTAAGGATTTCCGAAAGACTTCTAGTCTATTTGTTATCTTTTCCGGTCCTAGGAAAGGTCAGAAGGCTTCTGCCATTTCTTTGGCATCTTGGTTAAAATCTTTGATTCATCATGCTTATGTCGAGTCAGGTAAAACTACGCCTCAAAGGATTATAGCTCATTCTACTAGGTCAGTTTCTACTTCCTGGGCGTTTAGGAATGAAGCTTCGGTTGATCAGATTTGCAAAGCAGCCACTTGGTCTTCTTTGCATACTTTTACTAAATTCTACCATTTTGATGTGTTTTCTTCTTCTGAAGCAGTTTTTGGTAGAAAAGTACTTCAGGCAGCTGTTTCAGTTTGATTCTTCTGCTTATAATTTCAGTTTTTTTTTCATTATAAGATTTAAACTTTGTTTTGGGTGTGGATTTTTTTCAGCGGAATTGGCTGTCTTTATTTTATCCCTCCCTCTCTAGTGACTCTTGCGTGGAAGAGCCACATCTTGGATAGTCATTATCCCATACGTAAGTCAATAGATGTGTGAGCACCTAATATAACCGCACAGTCAATTTACTTGTTATGATAAGTAATCCCAAACTTGTAAATCACCAAGATCGAGATGTCTCTGTAAACTGACTCACCCCTGGCTGCAGATTATTGCCGGGTTCTTGCCTCTTTCCGCTGCTCGCAGAGTCTGGCCCGTCCTCAGAGAGCTGGCTTGTTCCTCCGGGGCAGTGGGTAAATGCAAATCAGAGCCCCTTTCTTGCTGCCTCCGGCTAGTATTCCGCTCTCCTCCTGGGTCCCGCTCCACTCGCGGTAACTCGGCGTCTGACGTCACCGGCTTCCTCCTTCTCAGCTGTTCAATCAGCTGTCAGAGCCGTCTGATGGGCGCTGGCTAGATCGATAGTTGTTAGTAACGGTTACAAGCTACCTCTGTGCATGCTCCGTTTCAGTGAATTCCAGAATAACAAAGTGTTGAGCTGCACCAGGGTACTTGTTAAAAACTTTTATTGTTTATATACGGATACAAATAAAGTATCAAGTGGCCCACAGTTTTCAAGTGCCTCTAAATTTTATCCCTTACATATAAGGGGAAATATTCTTGAAAAATTTCAGAAAAGAGTGGAGAGGGACTTAACGAATTTAGCCTATGTTGCCAAACAAAATGAACATCCAAATTTAGATAAAGATGAACTATCAGCACTGAACGATCTCAAAAGAGATAATAATCTGGTGATTAGATCAGCAGACAAGGGTGGGTCCGTGGTTGTCATGGATAAATGTTTCTTTGTTCAAGAAGCACTACGACAACTATCGGACCCACTCCAGTATACACTTTTGTCGCACGATCCGACTGCAAGATTCAAGCGTGAATTATTGCACTTAATTGATGATGGAAGGGAAGCAGGCTTTATAGATGAGAAAACATGTGAATTTTTGATAGTAGATTCTCCGATAAAGCCTGTTTTCAATTTCCTTCCCAAAGTACATAAGTCCTTAACAGAGGTTAAAGGCCGTCCCATTATTAGTGGCATAGGCTCTATATTAGAGCCTATGTCACAATGGCTAGATTCCATCCTACAGCCAATGGTCTCTAAGTTGTCTAGTTACTTGAGGGATACAAAGCAACTTTTGATTGAACTTGAATCTGTTGTTTGGCAAAGCCATTACAGTTGGCTGTCCATAGATGTAACTTCCCTGTACTCATCTATACCCCATGACAAGGGTCTAGAAGCATTATCTTTTTTCCTGAAAAGGATGACTGAGTATAGTCCCCAATTTTGCAGTTACATCCTGAGTGTTACAGAGTTCTTGTTAACTCATAATTTTTTCATGTTTGAGGGAGACCACTACCTCCAGAGATGTGGGACAGCGATGGGGGCCAAATTTGCCCCCTCCTATGCCAACCTGTTTATGGGCTGGTGGGAGCTGTCCCACATCTATGGAGATAGTGGACCCTGGAAAGCTAAGATCAATTACTACAGGAGATATATAGATGATCTTCTGATCATCTGGGAAGGAAGTGAAACAGAAGCCGAGGACTTCCTAAGACATCTCAATAACAACACAGCGGGGATAAAACTAACACATGAGTTTAATGTTGCACAACTTAACTATCTGGATGTAACATTAATGAGCAAAGAGCACAAAGTGTTCACAAAGGTGTTTAGAAAACCCATTTCAGGAAATACACTGCTCCACGCAAGAAGCAACCACCCTAAAAGGGTTTTTCGATCGGTTACAAAAGGGCAGTTTATACGTTTAAAACGTAATTGTACAACTCAAGAGGAATTTGACATACAGGCTTCAGAACTAGAGGACCGCTTATGTCAAAGAGGGTATAAAAGAAAGGAAGTATCTATTTCTAGATTAGAGATAGCCAAAACAAACAGGTTACAATTTCTAAACTCAGAGAAGCCTGTGAAAAAGGATGACTTTGAAGGTGTTTCCTTTATCACTAGATATAGCAACCAATATCATCAGATCTGTAACATCATACGAAAGCATTTCCGTATGTTATCGGCTGATGATGATCTTAGTGATATTATATCAAAGGGGTGCAGGTATGCATTCAAAAAAGGGAAAACATTAGCCAACATTCTAGCTCCCACACAAATAAACACCACAAAACCTGATCAATCATCATGGTTAAGATTCAAAGGGGTCTTTAAATGTAGCTATACATTGTGTATAGCATGTGGGTTCTTACAGTGTGGTGAAGGTTTCTCAAGTACAGCAACAGGTGAACAATTCAGGCATTATTCATGCCTGAATTGTCGAGCCACTTATGTGATCTATTTGCTGACCTGTACAAAGTGTGGAGTCCAATATACAGGACTCACAACCAGAGAAACACGGGATAGAATACGTGAACATGTAACAAATATAAAAGCAGGGAAATTAACAACACCATTAGTGCAGCATTTTAAAATGATACACAATAAGAATGTAGACACAATGAGGTGGACAATTATCGAACAAGTAACCTGTAAGGCAAGGGGTGGAGACAGAGATAAACTCCTAGCCAAAAGGGAAGCCTTTTGGATACACAGACTCAGAACTAGAATCCCCACAGGTTTGAATTCAGAATTTGACATAATCAATTTCTGGGAATAAATGGTCTTGGGTCTGTGTATCCAAGAGTACCACCTGAGTAAGGCTTGAAATTAAAGATTCAGAGATAAAAGGTTGAAATTTATATTTTAATGTTTGAGATTCAAAATTTGGAATTTAAAATTTGAAATTTGAGATTTGGGATTTGAGTGTGAAAATCTAGATTTGGAATTTATGAGCAATAAATTCACAAGCATATATTCAGAGTAAGTGCATAAACTTATTCATTTATTTATCTTTATCTGTGTTTGGATACTGTCTGGCAACATTAGTTCCCAGTAAAGGGATAGGCAAAATAATTTATGCAAGAAAGCATTTGTGAGTCTTTGCATATTAGAGCAGATTTTTTCCGGTTTGTATTGACTCAATTTCCCACAATTTAAAAAGGGACTCGAAAGCCTAGTTAGAAAAACTTATGATAATGAAAATAAAAATAAAATAAACAAAAAGTTTATGGTGTCAAAATGCTAATATAAATGCAAATAGCTAGAACCATAACATTAAGGCTGTAAGTCATTAGTTAGTCCCAACCAAAAGTTCATCTGAGCAAAAGCAAATGTATAATGATTATATTACTTATCATTGTTTATAAAACATATATGAATAGTACTTTACATTGGTGTATATATATAATAGGTGTGTTCCTAGAAACCGCCCAGGATAATTGTTTTATCCAATCACAATTTAGCACAAGGGATTTAAAGGTGAATTGGGATTATGAGCATTATGCTACGATTACGGCTGGTACAGGCTGAAACGCGTCAGCAATAAGCTCTTTGGGTGACTTCTATACACACCACAATGTCCTTTATTGTTGTGAAATGATGCTTCTGGAAGGAAGATTTTGTGACCTACAATAAAAGTTTTTAACAAGTACCCTGGTGCAGCTCAACACTTTGTTATTCTGGAATTATCCCATACGTCACTAGCTCATGGACTCTTGCTAATTACATGAAAGAAAACATAATTTATGTAAGAACTTACCTGATAAATTCATTTCTTTCATTTTAGCAAGAGTCCATGAGGCCCACCCTTTTTTTGTGGTGGTTATGATTTTTTTGTATAAAGCACAATTATTCCAATTCCTTATTTCTTATGCTTTCGCACTTTTTTCTTATCACCCCACTTCTTGGCTATACGTTAAACTGATTTGTGGGTGTCGTGAGGGGATGTATTTATAGGCATTTTGAGGTTTGGGAAACTTTGCCCCTCCTGGTAGGAATGTATATCCCATACGTCACTAGCTCATGGACTCTTGCTAATATGAAGGAAATGAATTTATCAGGTAAGTTCTTACATAAATTATGTTTTTAGCCTGTAACTCAACGTACTTTCCACACTAAAAAAAATGACGTTTTTGCGTGGGATTTTCATAGCGCCGGTATTACAGGTTGTGCGTTGAGGCTAAAAAGCTTGCATTACAGCCTATACCGACACGATCCATACCGCCATCTGAGAGCAGTAGTTATGAGTATTGCGCAACAAAAATGTTTCACAAAACTCATAACTAAACTGTTACAAAGTACAATAACACCCGCAAACTACCTATTAACCCCTAAATCGCCACCCTCCCGCATCGCAAACACCATTTAAAATGTATTAATCCCTAATCTGCCGCCCACCCATATCGTGACTATTATATAGACCTAATAACCCCTAATCTGCCGACCCCCAACATCGCCGACACTATAATAAAGCTATTAACCCTTAATCTGCTGTTCCCTGACATCGCCGCTACTATAATAAAGTTATTAACCCCTAAATCTCCGGCCTCCCACATCGCCCCCACTATAATAAAGTTATTAACCCCTAAACCTCCAGCCTCCCACATCGCCGCCACTAAATAAACCTATTAAACGCTAAACCGTCGGCCCCCACATTGCAAAACACTACATTAAACTATTAACCCCTAAACCTAAAACCTCCAAACTTTAAGTTAAAATTGCAACATAACTATCTTTAAATAAATAAAAACTTACCTGTGAAATAAAAATAAACCTAACATTAAACTATAAATTAACCTAACATTACTATTCTAATAAAATAAAAAATACTACCAATTAAAAAATCGAAATTACAAATTTAAAAAAAGCTAACACTACGTGAAAAATTAAAAAATCTAAAATTACAAGAAATAATAAACACTAAATTACGAAAAATAAAAAAACACTAAGCTTACAAAAAATTATAAACAAAATTATCAAAAATAAAAACAATTACACCTAATTGTCTTTGGGAGGATGTCTTCGGCTGCCAGGATGGCTCCGCTCAGTATGTGATTGGTTGCCATTAAGGAGGTAGTTCCACAGAGGGTAAATAGCCGTACAAAGTCCTTTCCGCAATTTGCTCTGTGCCTGCTTACTTTGGTGTTTGCTGGCTGTGTGAGCTTGGCTGTCTCGTTTGGCGATTTGCCGGAGGTTGCAGTTCCTGGATTCTTCCAGCAAACACCAAAGTAAGCAGGCACAGAGCAAATTGTGGAAAGGACTTTGTACGGCTATTTACCCTCTGTGGGACTACCTCCTTAACGGCAACCAATCACATACTGAGAATAAAGGGGCGCGCCTTTCCCGGGAACTTTAAAGAGCCGTCTGATTACAGATTACCAACTACCTCTTGAGAAAGTCAGGTCAAAGCGCTTTGTATTTTATCATTAAAACTGTATTACTCTTAGAGTGGGTTGCGCTCTATGTTTTTTTACCTCTACAGTTCTTACCAAAATCAGGAGCACAGCCCTGATCATTGCATTAGAGCAGCATCCACGTGTCCCACCATTATTTGGGAAGTATTGTACTAATTTGTACTTTGCGCTTTCTTTACACATTTGGGTCTGAGGGTCACAGGCGGCTTCACATAAATACTCTTTTGTGTTTACATTGTGTTCACATTGGGCTCATCATTCACGACTACATAGTAATTGGTTTACTGGTTGTTATAAGTACTTACCATATCGCATATCACTCTCTTTGCATGGAGTACCATCTGCATTGTTTATCCTGAATTTGAATTTTTATTTGTTATATTATGCACGAACAGAGAAGCGCAGCTTAAATTCTTGTAATTAATTTTTTTAAATTTGTAATTTAGATTTTTTTAATTGGTAGTTGTTTTAATTTTATTAGAATAGTTATGTTAGGTTAATTTATATTTTAAACTTTACAGATAAGTTTTTATTTATTTTAAGATAGTTATATTGTAATTTTAATTTAAAGTTAGGGGATGTTAGGTTTAGGAGTTAATAGTTTAATTTAGTGTTTTGCAATGTCGGGGGCTGGCAGTTTAGGGGTTAATAGGTTTATTTAGTAGCAGCGATGTGGGGGGCCAGAGGTTTAGGGGTTAATAGGTTTATTTAGTGGTGGCGATGTGGGAGGCCGGTGGTTTAGGGGTTAATAACTTTATAACTTTATAATATAGTTGGCGATGTCGGGGAGCGGCAGAATAGGGGTTAATAACTTAATTATAGTGGAGTCGATGTCGGAGAGCAGCGGAATAGGGGTTAATAGTTTTTATTAGTGTTGGCGATGCCAGAGACGGCATATTAGGGGTAAATAACTTTATTTAGGTGTCTGCGATGTCGGGGTGGTGGATTAGGGGTGTTTAAGTTAGGGTAAACGTAACAAATTTTTCCCCATTGATGTCAATGGGGTTGCACTAAGGAGATTTTTCATTCCACACTTCAGGTGTTTTTTTTTTTTTTCTTACACTCTCTCCCCATTGATGTCTATGGGGGAAAGCGTGCACGAGCATGTCAAGGCAACCCTTGGATTTTGTGCGGAATTTAGCTTAACGCACCATAACACACAGCACAAGAAGGCTTTTCAGTAACTCATAATGGCAGCGCTATGGAGAGTGAAATAACGCAACTTTTTTTGGTGTTAGTTTCGCACCCTGTTTAGCACAAAACTCGTAATCTACCCGTAAATAAACAAAAACATATTAAAATGCATCGTAAAAAAACACCTTTATTTTAGGCACATGAAAGAAGAAGTTTGCTCCCAGTGCTTAGTTAGGATTTACTGATTCTCACACTGTTCTATTCTGCCCTCTTTCACTAGTCTATGGGGCCAATATATCAAGGGCCACATGGCCCCTGATGCCCCTGTTTCCGTGCGAGCCTTCAGGCTCACCGGAAACAGCAGTTTTAAAGCAGCGGTCTTAAGACCGCTGCTCCTTAACTGGTCCGTCTGCTCTGAGGCTGCGGACATTAATCCGCCCAATCTCATATTATTATTATTATCAGTTATTTGTAAAGCGCCAACAGATTCCGCAGCGCTATATATATATATATATATATATATATATGATCGGACTGATTGACACCCCTGCATTGCACAGCTTGTGCAATGATAAATGCCAACAGAGTATGCTGTCGGAATCCATCAATGTCTGTCGGACATAATCCGCTGAGCGGATCATGTCGGACAGACCGATGATAAATCGGCCCCTATAAATAATGCTATTTCTTTGTAGCTAATTATTATAATAATAATAAGAAGAAGAAGAATATTGTTGTTTTATATTCCTTTCCTTGTGAATACACATTTTACATTATTTAAAAGAAATAGCTTTTTCTATTGATATTCTTTCATATTTTTTTAAGTATTATGTTTTCTTCATTAATAATAATATGTGCACTGAATACAATTGTATGTGTGTGTATATTTTAGAAGATATTGTATCTGTCTGCATTCATCGATGTCTGTCGGACATGATTCCCTGAGCAGATCATGTCGGACAGACCAATGATAAATCGGCCCCTATAAATCATGCTATTTCTTTGTAGCTGATTATAATAATAATAGTGATAATAATAATAATAATAATAATAATAATAATAATAATAATAATAACTGTAGCAAATTACTTGAAGCCCAGTCATACCTCAATGCAAATAGTAATTAAATTTCTCTAAAATTCATTTTAGACTGGCTAATTTATTTTATTTTTTATATATAGATATATTGAAATTAATTTTATCATTTATCTTTTTCATATAAAGTATTAAAACAATATGCAAAACAAACTTGACTTGTAATGCCAGATTGTGCGCTATTCTGAGCTTGAAACAATGATATTGATAGCACACCCTGCGCTATCAGTAGCACTCCACTTGTATACTGGGCCCAAATTGGTTATGATCTGCAGCATAGTGCTATACATACACAAAGGGCCCTATGTACTAAACCGTCTTACTGGTGTTTATCAGCTTTCTTGTGTTAATAATATCCGTGTGTGTATAGAAACTTTGCCTTTATATAATGCTGACTTCTCTTCCTGCGACAAATGTGACATCTCTGACACTTTCAGTCATTTGGGACAAACCCGACTGAATAGTTCTCAAGACAGAATAGCACATTTCAATTTTCGATACTAGCAAGACATCAAATTTATCAATTATCCGCCGCTGCTTGTGGCAGATTAGAAGCAACTATATTTTCTTTCCTAAGATATGGAGAGTCCACAACGTCATTCAATTACTAGTGGGAATATTACCCCTGGCTAGCAGGAGGAGGCAAAGAGCACCACAGCAAAACTGTTAAGTGTCATTCCCCTACCCATAATCCCTAGTCATTCTCATTACCTCTGTCAATGGAGGAGGTGAAGTTTGGTGTCTGAAGAAATGAATTCCTTTTTTGGGTACTTTTCCCTGCAAGCAAGGATTTGGGTTTAGCTGAGTCCACGTCAATCTCTTCAGTAGAGTAGTTTTTTTTCTTTTTTTAGTCCATATGGCTAGTGGGCATTGTTTCACTCACTGCAAGTTGTAGCAAGTTTATCTGACATGCTATCAGCGGGCAAATTGATGCTTTATTACATGGAGTCCATAAATTCAAGTTTCAAATATAAATAATTTAAATTCTTACTGATCTAAAACATGATTTCTTATGTATGCATCATGAAATTATGCTGCACAAAATTATCATTTATTCAACAATAAAGTGTGAAACATTCAAATCAGTCTTAAAGGTACATTAAATTATGAGTCAGAAATCAAGGTATGCCAGCTAAAGACTTGTTATCTAAATATTATTATTATTATTATTATTATTATTATTATTATTATTATTATTATTATTAATTATTTTGTTTGAAGCCTCATAATATGATAATCCAAAAATCTTCAGATGCTATTTAAATAACCATATTGTTCTAGTGCAGTTCTTTTATTTCACAAAAATGTAGGGAAACAAACAATATCTTCTAAAATATACACACACATACAATTGTATTCAGTGCACATATTATTATTAATGATGAAACCATAATACTTGAAAGAATATGAAAGAATAGCAATAGAAAAAGCTATTTCTTTTAAATAATGTAAAATGTTTATTCACAAGGAAAGGAATATAAAACAATGATATTCAAATGAAATAGGAGAACAACTATGCTTACATAGGACTAGATTTAGAGTTCGGCGGTAGCCGTCAAAACCAGCGTTAGAGGCTCCTAACGCTGGTTTTGGCCGCCCGCTGGTATTTGGAGTCAGTGATTAAAGGGTCTAACGCTCACTTTGCAGCCGCGACTTTTCCATACCGCAGATCCCCCTACGCCATTTGCGTAGCCTATCTTTTCAATGGGATCTTTCTAACGCCGGTATTTAGAGTCGTTTCTGCAGTGAGCGTTAGAGCTCTAACGACAAGATTCCAGCCGCCTGAAAATAGCAGGAGTTAAGAGCTTTCTGGCTAACGCCGGTTTATAAAGCTCTTAACTACTGTACCCTAAAGTACACTAACACCCATAAACTACCTATGTACCCCTAAACCGAGGTCCCCCCACATCGCCGCCACTCGATTAAAAATTTTAACCCCTAATCTGCCGACCGCCACCTACGTTATACTTATGTACCCCTAATCTGCTGCCCCTAACCCCGCCGACCCCTATATTACATTTATTAACCCCTAATCTGCCCCCCTCAACGTCGCCGACACCTGCCTACACTTATTAACCCCTAATCTGCCGAGCGGACCGCACCGCTACTATAATAAAGTTATTAACCCCTAACCCGCCTCACTAACCCTATCATAAATAGTATTAACCCCTAATCTGCCCTCCCTAACATCGCCGACACCTAACTTCAATTATTAACCCCTAATCTTCCGATCGGAGCTCACCGCTATTCTAATAAATGTATTAACCCCTAAAGCTAAGTCTAACCCTAACACTAACACCCCCCTAACTTAAATATAATTTACATCTAACGAAATAAATTAACTCTTATTAAATAAATTATTCCTATTTAAAGCTAAATACTTACCTGTAAAATAAATCCTAATATAGCTACAATATAAATTATAATTATATTTTAGCTATTTTAGGATTAATATTTATTTTACAGGCAACTTGGTATTTATTTTAACTAGGTACAATAGCTATTAAATAGTTAAGAACTATTTAATAGTTACCTAGTTAAAATAATAACAAATTTACCTGTAAAATAAATCCTAACCTAAGATATAATTAAACCTAACACTACCCTATCAATAAAATAATTAAATAAACTACCTACAATTACCTACAATTAACCTAACACTACACTATCAATAAATTAAATAAACACAATTGCTACAAATAAATACAATTAAATAAACTAGCTAAAGTACAAAAAAATAAAAAAGAACTAAGTTACAGAAAATAAAAAAATATTTACAAACATAAGAAAAATATTACAACAATTTTAAACTAATTACACCTACTCTAAGCCCCCTAATAAAATAACAAAGCCCCCCAAAATAATAAATTCCCTACCCTATTCTAAATTAAAAAAGTTACAAGCTCTTTTACCTTACCAGCCCTGAACAGGGCCCTTTGCGGGGCATGCCCCAAGAAGTTCAGCTCTTTTGCCTGTTAAAAAAAACATACAATACCCCCCCCCCCAACATTACAACCCACCACCCACATACCCCTAATCTAACCCAAACCCCCCTTAAATAAACCTAACACTAATCCCCTGAAGATCTTCCTACCTTGTCTTCACCATCCAGGTATCACCGATCCGTCCTGGCTCCAAGATCTTCATCCAACCCAAGCGGGGGTTGGCGATCCATAATCCGGTGCTGAAGAGGTCCAGAAGAGGCTCCAAAGTCTTCATCCTATCCGGCAAGAAGAGGACATCCGGACCGGCAAACATCTTCTCCAAGCCGCATCTTCTATCTTCTTCCATCCGGTGCGGAGCGGGTCCATCTTGAAGCAGGCGACGCGGATCCATCCTCTTCTTCCGATGTCTCCCGACGAATGACGGTTCCTTTAAGGGACGTCATCCAAGATGGCGTCCCTCGAATTCCGATTGGCTGATAGGATTCTATCAGCCAATCGGAATTAAGGTAGGAATTTTCTGATTGGCTGATGGAATCAGCCAATCAGAATCTAGTTCAATCCGATTGGCCGATCCAATCAGCCAATCAGATTGAGCTCGCATTCTATTGGCTGATCGGAACAGCCAATAGAATGCGAGCTCAATCTGATTGGCTGATTGGATCAGCCAATCGGATTGAACTTGATTCTGATTGGCTGATTCCATCAGCCAATCAGAAAATTCCTACCTTAATTCCGATTGGCTGATAGAATCCTATCAGCCAATCGGAATTCGAGGGACGCCATCTTGGATGACGTCCCTTAAAGGAACCGTCATTCGTCGGGAGACATCGGAAGAAGAGGATGGATCCGCGTCGCCTGCTTCAAGATGGACCCGCTCCGCACCGGATGGAAAAAGATCGAAGATGCCGCTTGGAGAAGATGTTTGCCGGTCCGGATGTCCTCTTCTTGCCGGATAGGAGGAAGACTTTGGACCCTCTTCTGGACTTCTTCAGTGGATGTCTAGCCCCCGCTTGGGTTGGATGAAGATATCGGAGCCAGGACGGATCGGTGAACCTGGTATGGTGAAGACAAGGTAGGAAGATCATCAGGGGATTAGTGTTAGGTTTATTTAAGGGTGGTTTGGGTTAGATTAGGGGTATGTGGGTGGTGGGTTGTAATGTTGGGGGGGGGGTATTGTATGTTTTCTTTTACAGGCAAAAGAGCTGAACTTCTTGGGGCATGCCCCGCAAAGGGCCCTGTTCAGGGCTGGTAAGGTAACAGAGCTTGTAACTTTTTAAATTTAGAATAGGGTAGGGAATTTTTTATTTTGGGGGTCTTTGTTATTTTATTAGGGGGCTTAGAGTAGGTGTAATTAGTTTAAAATTGTTGTAATATTTTTCTTATGTTTGTAAATATTTTTTTATTTTCTGTAACTTAGTTCTTTTTTATTTTTTGTACTTTAGCTAGTTTATTTAATTGTATTTATTTGTAGCAATTGTATTTAATTTATTTATTGATAGTGTAGTGTTAGGTTAATTGTAGGTAATTGTAGGTAGTTTATTTAATTATTTTATTGATAGGGTAGTGTTAGGTTTAATTATATCTTAGGTTAGGATTTATTTTACAGGTAATTTTGTAATTATTTTAACTAGGTAACTATTAAATAGTTCTTAACTATTTAATAGCTATTGTACCTAGTTAAAATAAATACCAAGTTGCCTGTAAAATAAATATTAATCCTAAAATAGCTATAATATAATTATAATTTATATTGTAGCTATATTAGGGTTTATTTTACAGGTAAGTATTTAGCTTTAAATAGGATTAATTTATTTAATAAGAGTTAATTTATTTCGTTAGATGTAAATTATATTTAAGTTAGGGGGGTGTTAGTGTTAGGGTTAGACTTAGCTTTAGGGGTTAATACATTTATTAGAATAGCGGTGAGCTCCGATCGGAAGATTAGGGGTTAATAATTGAAGGTAGGTGTCGGCGATGTTAGGGAGGGCAGATTAGGGGTTAATACTATTTATGATAGGGTTAGTGAGACGGATTAGGGGTTAATAACTTTATTATAGTAGCGCTCAGGTCCGCTCGGCAGATTAGGGGTTAATAAGTGTAGGTAGGTGTCGGCGACGTTGTGGGGGGCAGATTAGGGGTTAATAAATATAACATAGGGGTCGGCGATGTTAGGGCAGCAGATTAGGGGTACATAGGGATAACGTAGGTTGCGGCGGTTTACGGAGCGGCAGATTAGGGGTTAAAAAAAATATGCAGGGGTCAGCGATAGCGGGGGCGGCAGATTAGAGGTTAATAAGTGTAAGGTTAGGGGTGTTTAGACTCAGGGTACATGTTAGAGTGTTAGGTGCAGACGTAGGAAGTGTTTCCCCATAGGAAACAATGGGGCTGCGTTAGGAGCTGAACGCTGCTTTTTTGCAGGTGTTAGGTTTTTTTTCAGCTCAAACAGTCCCATTGTTTCCTATGGGAGAATCGTGCACGAGCACGTTTTTGATGCCGGCCGCGTCCGTAAGCAACTCTGGTATCGAGAGTTGCATTTGCGGTAAAAATGCCCTACGCTCCTTTTTTGGAGCCTAACGCAGCATTTGTTTGAACTCTCGATACCAGAGTTAAATTTATGGTGCGGCCAGAAAAAAGCCCGCGGAGCGTTAACAGCCCTTTTACCGCCGAACTCTAAATCTAGGCCATAGTTTGCTGATTTATTCTGGGAGTCAGAAGCATTCTAACCTTGTTCTTAAATTCTGTGCATTCTAACCTCTGCTGGTTAATTTGATCCTCAGTGTAGATTGCTTAAACATTCAGAACTTTGCTAGAAAGTTAAAAAAATAAGTCTATAGAGATATTGTCTGACTTATTAAAAAATAATTATAATCTGCGTAAACAGCTTTTCACTGTACACTGTGTTTATTTTTTATATAAAAATTATATAGAATTTAAAGTGCCATAAAACAGGCTTCAGATCTGTGCATATCCTAAAAGTGCTAATTAATTTAAAATAGTTTGCATAAAAATTTTTTAAAAAAATTGCTAGCAAGTATTTTAAAATAATTTTCAAAAATAAGCAAAATTAATTACATAGCTAAACTGCCTGGAGAAGCTAACTCCGCCCCTCTTATCAGTGTTTAGACACAGGCATTGTATTTTAACTGAGTTCACAGCTTCTAGGCATGCTCCAGCAGATAATTCCTATTCACTTTTGCATTTTACCAAAAGAACAATAAACATAGATACAGCCATAAAAGGAATTGTGTGGGGGGAGTTAGAGCTTTACAATTCAGAAACTAAAAAGCAAGGGTTAATGGTGAGGCACTGCAGTATAAATGTGCAGGTAAAGTAATTAAAGTACATATTATATTATTTTGTCTCTATCCCAACTTGTTTTATGTCCCTCAAATGCCTATTGGAAGTTTAATAAATTCTCAAGTTATGAGAAAAAAAAGTTCTGAATTTGGAGCACTGGATTATGGAAACTTTTTCTATTTCTTATTTTTTTTTATAGAATGTTTATATAACTATATATTTTAAACAACTACAGACACATTAACTAATAAAAATATCATAGTTTAAATTCTTTACTCTCTAACACATTTTTATTATTATGCTTACATTCTTATACTAGTTTTTTCTTAATACTAAGAAATACAGACAGGGTATGTAATCTTTGTTAATTAAATTAAACAAAAAGTTTAATAATCAAGGGAAGTGATGCAAACAGCTCTTGAGAACTGATGTAAAAAAACTCTATGCAAAATATGAATTTTAATGGGAAATAATATCCAAAAGCTAAATCGCTTGAAAATGATGCAGCGTATCTTTAAAAATCTGACTAGAAAATATCACCTGAACATCTCTGTAAAAAAGGAAGATACCTAAAAATATCTTCAGCTCACAATAGGTAGTGCTCTGTCATCTGCATGTTGAAAAAAGCAAAGCAGCCAACCAGCTTCATTAGTGCTGATGACACACTTTGTTTTACTGTGATCTCATGAGATTTCAATTACATTTTGTGAGATTTTATAGTAAACTTCCTTAAAATAAAGAGAGAAATAGCATGACAATGTCTGCATATACATAATGCATTCTCTCTTTCAAGTCTTGTGAGTAAAATAAGGAATAATATTACACTTGTAATACATTTGTAACATTTATAATATTATAAATTAAAGGGACAGTCTACACCTTAGTCATCTTAAAGCCCTACTTTAGATTAAGCTGCAAATATCCTCCTGCACCCTTTTCTATATCATGCATCAGTAACAGTAAAAAAGTTATTTTAAAATGAATATTGTTTCTGGTCACTTTAAAATGGCTGCCAAGCTCTGCCCACCGATGACATCACGATCTAGGCTGCATTGATGCACTCTGCTGAATAGCATTGACAGTCTGTTGATCCAATTAGTAATTCTTTTGCAACTAGTGAAGCCTTTAATTCAACCCAGATTCTTATGTCATCAGTGGGCATTTCAATGAGGAGTTTGTGGCATTATAAATTGCATAACATTTGATATCCCTTATAATATAACCTGTGATTTCATGTGTCACAGGTAACCTTTTAAAGTATTTTTTCTTAACATATCTGCAGTTCATTTCATGATAAAGTAAATTAATGTATGTAATTATTATTATTTTTTATTATTTAATAATTCCCAAAAAATAGATGTTTCATTACTATTATAGTATGGAGGACATATATATACATCTAATAGAAGACATCCAAATTAAATCAGGGTAAAGAAAATTTTACTAAAGTAAAATAAAAATAAATATATATATATATTTACCGATTTTTGGTAACCCTAATATTTCCCAGCTGCTATCAGTTCAGAGACTTTTGAATTAGATTTTTTTATCAGAAAAGGGCTTTATATATATATATATATATATATATATATATATATATATATATATATATATATATATATATATATAACAACTTAAAGAACCAAGAAGCTTAAATCGTAAAACATTCACAGATCTTAAAGAAGGATGCAATCTTTCTCACAAAGTTTTGTTTGCCTATCTACAATCCCAATATTATTTAAATAACTTTACCCAGATGGTTGGGATTGGACGATTATTGCACCAGTAATTCATCTCTTTAGTTGAGAGAATCAATATATCTCAAATTTATATAATCTTATTAAGTCCTTTCAAGGCAGAGAAAACTTAAATAAATTATAGATAAATTGGGTGCCCATACTCAATATTGATTCAATAGAATTTATTCAAAAAAGTTTTTATTTAGTTTATAATGCAATGATCTGCTTTGCTTGGAGAGAATCGCGTACCAAAATGATAAATCGTTCTTATATTACACCTTTTTTGAGGTCAAAATGGGATAAAAAAATATATTGCTATATGTTATAAATGAAGTCTCCCTTTGGCTGATTTATATAATTGTTCTTGCTTAATAAAATCAATAAAAGTGTATCTAAACTACAATACAATTAAAATATAATGGCTAAAAAAAAAAAAGTATATCAGATAAAATTAATGAAAGATTCTTAAATTCTGTGATATTAACAGTCAGTACTGTTATTCTAGCATATTGGAAATCTAAATCAAGCTCAAAATTTCCATAATTGAAAAAAAAAATAAAAAAAGTAATAATTATGAAACAGTATGAAGTACAAGTATGAAGTACAAGTATGAAGTACCCTAAAGAAGTACAGACCCAATAAAGCTACTATTTTTGCAATTCAGATTATTTTAGGAATATTATAGCAAGGAGAGTGTTCCCTGGCTTTGAAGATTGGCAGTGATCAATAGATTGGGGAAGGCGGTTTGATGAGGATGGGAGGGGGGAAGAGGTGTGAGGGGATAGAGGATAAAAACTCCCCTCCCTCCCTCACTCCTGTTTCTATTTTTTTGGGGGGTTGGAAGGGGGTTTATTTAAGAGGTTGGAAGGAATCCCAACAGAAAGAAGGAATATCATATCAAGAAAGTTCTGTTATTATTTAATATTTAAACTTTTTTTGCTTAAATATCTGCTTACTTATTGGAATCTATAGTTGATTTATTTTCTAATAGCATCAGCCTATACTATTTATATGAATTTATCTTTTTATGCAAAGGGTTTTTCCCACATTGTTTTTTTTTCTGCAGTCACTGTAGTACCAACATTAAATAATGATATGACATCTTGAAGTATTGTGCTAGTGCTGTAACATACTATTTCTGATATCATGTATTATGCTATCAGGAAAGGCCATGGCAATTTCTGATTTCCCAATTTGTATGGTCTTAACAGAACAACTTCACAATTAACACAGTCACTATACATTACTATGCTTTGATTCTTCCCCAATCGGTTTAACCCTTTCACTACTGGGAATTTTTAGAACTTGCCCAAAATACTGGAGAATTTTTAGCATTTTTGCTATCACTCACACATTTTTGCAATCACCTTGTTTTTTTTTTTTTACCTGTCAAAACCATATTTTTTTTTATCTAAGCCCATTTTGGTATATTTAATCGCCAAATGCGATCATATGAAAGAAATGTTTAACTTTTTCACAACCTTTGCGTTTCTCACTGAAATTATTTACATACCAATTGTGCAATCATAGCATAAATGATTGTAAAAGCTTCACTGATATCCCCTTTGTTAAAAAATAGCAGACATATATGGCTATGCCACTGATTTTTTGTAATTAGAAGGTGACTAATTGCAGCTTTGCACCACACTTTTATTATTCCCAGCAGTGAAGGGCTTAATTAGGTAGCTTGTAACATTAATTTTAGCTTTAGAGATTACCCTCCCACCTGACACTTCCCACCCCCTGATCCCTACCTGGTCCCCCCCAAACAGCTCTCTTCCTTCCCTCACCCCCACTGGTCACACCATCTTAGGTACTGGCAGCCAGTCTGTGAGTATGAAGATTTAAGATTTTTTTGTTATTTAAATATTTTTTATATTTTTTTAATACTTTCTCCCTGATCCCTCCCAAGCAGATTTCTAACCCTCCCCGCTCTAATTTGTGTCTGCCATCTTATGTACTGTCAGCTGTCTTCCAATACCTATAAACCATTTTTTAATATATATATATATATATATATATATATATATTTTATTCTGTAGTGTAGTAGTCTCCCCACCTCCCCACTCCTGATCGTTAGTTAGGGAGCCCCCTACCCCCAACCCTACCCTTTGACTGTAGTGTAGCTCCCCATCCCTCCCTGTCTCTTTATTTTTTTCTGTAGTGTAGGGCCATCCAGCTCCCTCCCCCTCCCTCCCCCCTCCGCTGCTGGACTGCCCCCCCCCACCTCCCAGACTCTCTCCCACACCTCCCACCGGCACCAGCAGATGATCGTTACAGATGGTGACACACACAATATCAACGTCTGTAACAATCTGGCATCTGCCTTCATGTAGAATTGGAGCACCAATGAGCTCAGGAACTCCAGCTATCAGCTGTAACAAAAATGTCTCCCCTTTAAATTGTTCCCAATGATCCATTTTACCTGCTGTAGTATATTAAATTGTTTACACGCAGCTCCTTTACCCCTATTTCAGCATATGAAATAGCTGATTTAGCCTGTGGTATCACAACCTATACTAAAAGTTTTGATACTGGAGTACATGCTATTGACAGACTATGTAAACGCAGCCAGCAGAAGAAATTACAGTCTCAGTGGGTTGCAGGATAGTTTAAGTAATAAAATGTTAAATTTCCATTGTCCTTTCAAAGTATTGAGCTTTGCTTTACAAACAGATATAAGATAAGGAAGCAAGTCTGTGTGAATAAAAGTGATAACATAATGAGATCTGATATTAGCTGGAAGCTCAGCCCATTGTAATAGGCTGTGGTTTAAAAGCACAAAACTAGCTCATTCATATACATAAATAAACCTGAAAATGCAAATTCTCAAACATTTTATACTCTGCAGCTGGTATAACAAGTCATTGAAAATACATTAATTGGAAAACAATTTTACGGTGTACTGTCCCTTTAACAGCTTTGCAGCTCAGACGCATATATACGTTGTGCAGTACAGTAAGCAAAGTACTGCACAGCGTATATATATATATATATATATATATATATATATATATATATATATATATATATATATATATATATATATATATATATATATATATATATATATATAATTTAATTTTTAAATATGTGTAAATATGTTAAGGGATTAATTAGCTATACTGTTAGGGGTCAATGGTTAGTAATATGAATGAGATTAGAATTAAAAATATTTATTGGAATTGAATGGAGATACTGAAAGTAGCGTAATAGATCATTACCAAATTATTGAAACATTCCCAAACACTGAACTATAACCTTTAAAAATAGAGCTAATCATATTTAAAAATGTACAGTATATCATCATATTCTGCATCATGAGGGCTTAGGTATTTTACCATTTTTTTATTTTCATTAAAAAAAAATTCCCATCATCATCTTATTGTAAATAATCCAATTTCTAGTTTAGGTTCAATCATTTTATTGCACATATTTGGCTGTAAAAATCCTAATGTAAAACCTCAGTAATTCAAAAATAGAAGAATAAACTTTTTTCTTTTTTTTGTACAGGCAAAAAGAATCCCTCATGTCCCTTAATGTTTTAATTGTTTATATTTTTAATATATACAAAGAATGATAATAATAATAATAATAATAATAAAAAAGTAAAATATGATGCATACATTAATGCAATTACTGGGGTTTGTATGCCTAAAATAATAAACATCATTACAGCCCTCATTCTCATTGGAAATAGATCTCTACTTCCTATGATACATCTTAAATTTATCAAAATTATATTCATACACAACATTTTTTTATAAAATCCTGCAAACATTGGAGCCACATTTTTACAAAATAAATGTATTAAAGTTGTATCATTGTCGGACTTTATTACATGGTATATGATAATCCTGTTAGATCATGTGTTAAATACCATAAAACCAGCTAGTAAGAGTAATGCAGGAAACACATTATATTTTTGAAAGTATTGTTAAATGGACAGTCTACTTTTTTATCCAAGCCCCAGTTTTGCCTAACAAACATTGTTATATTAATACACTTTTTGCCTTTGTGATTACTTTGTATCTAAACCTCTGCAGACTGTCCTCTTATTTTAGTTCTTTGGACAGACTTGGATTTTAGCCAATCAGCGCACTCTCATAAGTAACTCCACGGGTGTAAGCACAATGTTACCTATATGACACACATGAACCCTCTAGCTGTGAAAATCTGTCAAATGCATTCAGATGAGAGGCTTAGAAATTAGCATATGAGCCTAACTAGGTTAGTTTGATTATAAAAGTACCCTCTAGCTGTGAAAATCTGTCAAATGCATTCAGATGAGAGGCTTAGAAATTAGCATATGAGCCTAACTAGGTTAGTTTGATGATAAAAGAAAGTTGTTTAAAATCACATGCCCTATCTGAATCATAAAAGTTTAAATTTGACTAGACTGTTCCTTTAAATAAACCTATTAAACATTTTATGTAAGCCTTTTATCTATTGTGATGACTTTGTATTAACGTAATTTTTACAGTCTTTTTGGTTCTTTTTATATATTTAGTTCAGATAAAACTGTACTCTAACAAAACATATTGTTTAAATGATAATGTGATATTGGAAAACATAAATACGCCTTATGGCCAATATAAGTTGATATTTTTAGATGTTTTCTCAATTAGCTCCTTTTCAGGGTCTGATAATCCCTAAACATTATTGCTTCTTTAGTTGAGTTACATTAATGAAGATGAAGTGATTATTATTATTTTTTATTTTTTTTTATTTGCAATAGCCTGACTTTTAGGGCCTAATGATTAACAACTTGCCAGAATGAGAAGTCTTGGAAAATCTTAAGGGGTCCTTTTGAGCATTGTATTACATTGTATGTCTCTCTTCTCTGCATCCAGAACCCTGCATAGCTATACAAAAGTCTATCAAAATAATATTTGCTTTTCTAAAACTATTTGAGGGATTATGCAGTTTTGACAAGACATCTGGTGCCTTTAAACTGTTCTTATAAATTTCATTCATGAACTGCAGTAAAATTAGCATAGACAAGATGATCAGAAACTAAAATGCATCTTAGTAATTGAAAGTATGTCATTTTTTATTTATTTTTTATCTGGAGGTATAACTATTCACCATGTTATCAAACCTGTGGTTATCAACAATATATTACAAATTACTGTATGTGTTAACACAGAGTAGGATGTAATGTGTAAACATCATTGTTATTTTCAAAATAGACAATTCTTATTCTCTGTATTACAATAATTAATAGTATTTAGCAAATTCCACGGGGCTGATTACAATGATTTCATCTTTTATTCTTCTGTAAAATATTTACTTTGACTTTTAAAATTTTAAAATACATTTTAATGATTGCCAAAAACAGAGCTTCTAAAAGAACAAAACATATGAAAAAAACAAACATTTTATATATTTTAACCTCTTAAGGACATATGACGGAATTTTTCCGTCATAAAACAATTGAGCAAACTGAAAGCTGTGTCCTTAAAGGGTTAATCATAAAGTCTGACTTTATAAAAAAACTATGTACACTCTATATAAAAAGTATATTTACTTGTTAAATGAGATATTATTTCCAAAGAGCAAAAACTGTATATAGGTAAGTTTAACGGAAAAATAAAAACGATTATAAGTTATTATGCTCTCGAGGCATCTAATCCAGCAGCTTTATTAATGGAGTATAAAGTCACAAAGGGTAATTGCCATTAGAAACCTGGCAGGACCCCGTACACATTCAGATCCACCAAAAGCATTTCTTCTTGACTTTTTTGCACTTTTTGCGTACTTCTGTTTTTTCAGGAATTACATTTTCTGGTTCAGGTTTATGCACAGGAGGCAGAATTGGACATTGTTCCTCTTTATCAAGCATTTTAAGAACTTGATGAAATCGTCCTTCCTGTTGCCTGAAGTCATATTCTACACTAGGGAATATAAAAAAGCAAAGTATATTAATAAACATTAAATAATTATTTATTATATTATACATTACTTATATGGTTATTAGAATTAGTTGTTTACGGCTAAAAATGTCTTCTAGTCCTCAAATCTGAATAATTTTCAGTGTGTAAGTAAAAAAAAACACATTTAAAATCCAACCCCTACTTGTTTTTCTACTTGTTCGTTTTGTTTCTTTATTGAAGCTACAGGACTCCAAGATATATTCTTTAAACATGTTTCTAGTTTGTGAATGTACGTGCCTATATTATTTCAGTTAAATCAGGTAGCACAATGCAGAACTGCATTGCAAACATTTCAATATAGCATGGCTGAGCTACAAGCAGTAATGGGATTTGAGTAGAATGTAGAAAGTTTTATTAAAGAAAAACAAAAAGAAAAAAGTTAAAATATATAATGAAGATTTGGAGCTGTTACAAGTTCCATTATACAATCCAAAGTCCAGCACCCTTAAATGCTCAATGCACGCTGCAGGGTTCCTGCAAACCCCAAAATAGATACAAACAGAGAAAGCAGCAGCATAGGTATTTTACCAATTTTATTCTGGCACAGACAAAGTCCACAACGTTTCGGGTGATATATGCTGCAACAGATACTACATTACTCACTGCCCTCCAGCACTATATAGACCAATGTCTGATACTACAATCCCCAAATCGCTACAAAGCTATGTGCTTCTACTGAGCATACTGAAAATGTTTTAAGATACTGTGATTTTAAACATTTAGATCTCAGCCAAGGTTTATTTTGTTTTTTACAATAAAGCACTTAAAATCTGCATGCCAAATGTCATAAAGATGGGTGCAGTATCTTTTTGCTGTATGTTTGCATAATTACTGTATGTCTCTGTATCTTTATATTTGTCTGCAAATACTCATTTCAACATTTCTGAAACATCTGTATACTTGCATAGGATGTCTATCAATAAAGTAAAACTTGCCATTGTCAACAAGCAAACTCAGGATTTTTACTCAATGTAGATTTTGATTAGCTGCTTATAATACCCACTGGAAAATAAAATATGACAATTAATTAATAAAAAATAAAATTAAAAAAAATTAAGAAATTTTAAAAAAGCATGTTTATTGCTGATCTAGACGGCATTGTCGAATTATGAATTGTCTATTAATATGCACTTTTTGAAAAAGTAAAAAAAGTATTTTTTGTCTTAATTTAATTTTCTTAATGTATATATAGTTTTTGTTATCCTGACATTACCAAGCTTGATTTTAGATCTCTGTTATGAACAAAGAAGATTATGAAATCAGCAAAGGATTATATAAAACAACATCTTTTAAGCTATCAATTTTGCTTCTTCAACTTTTTGTCGAGGTACTGAATATTGGTACTGAATCAATCTACAGAAATGCTTTCCTATTTTGAGTTTTCAATAAATTGTTTTTGTTCATTTTATTGTGAGCATTGCTGAACAATTTTCCCAGTTATTTATTGCATACCTCCATTTCTATTTCTCTCCTTGACAATCTGTTTTTCTTCCTCTGCCTTTCTATCACCTAGATTACGAGTTTTTTGTGTTTTAAAACGCTAAAAAATGGTAATTTGAGTGTTAAAACAGCAACATAGCCATTATGAGTCAAGCCTTTTAGCCTGTAACACAAGGTCAGTCCCGCACTCGTAAAAATAAAAAAATTTCATGGGACTTCCATAGAGCTGCCATTACGAGTTTTGCGGTCAGGCTAAAAAGCTTACATTACACCCTATAACAACAAGGTTCGTACCGTCATCTGAGAGCAGTAGTTATGAGTTTTACGCAACAAAACTGTTACATAAAACTCATAACTAAACTGTTACAAAGTACACTAACACCCATAAACTACCTATTAACCCCTAAACCAAGGCCCTCCCACATTGCAAATACTATATTAAAGTTATTAACCCCTAATCTGCCGCTCCTGCCACTTATAAAATGTATTAACCCCTGTTCCACCGCTCCCCAACATCGTCACCACTATAATAAAGTTATTAACCCCTAATCCGCCGCCCTCCGGCATCGTAAACACTTTTTAAATATTATTAACCCCTAATCTGCCATCCGCCCACATCACCCCACTATACTAACCCCTATTCTGCCGCTCCCCAACACCGCCGCCACTATAATAAACCTATTAACCCCTAAACTGCAAGCCCCCCCACAATGAAATATACTAAATTAAACTATTAACCCCTAAACCGAAAGCCCCCACATCACAATAAACTAATTTAAACTAGTAACCCCTAAACCTAATGCCCCCCTAACTTTATATTAAAATTACAATTTCCCTATGTAAATTGTAAATTTTGATGCTAAAGTGCCCGTTTTAAAAATTCGATTAAAAACAGGGGCACTTTAATTCATAAAAACTTACATTTCACTTGTGTTGTAAAAAAATACTTACCTTTTAATCCTGACAGCCGCTCCAGCTTCCTCCGCCCGTCGCAAAGCCTCTTCCTGGGTCTAAAATGAGGAATTCGGCTTCCTTCAATCATGGCGTTAAATTAGACACTGATTCCCCCGGGGGGGAAAGTCATGATTGGAGGATGACCAATCCATCATTTCTGACGTCAGAATGGCTTCCGAGGACCGGAGGAAGCTGAAGCGGCTGTCAAGTTTAAAAGGTAAGTTTTTTTTCACAACGAGGGAAATGTAAATTTGGATGAATTAAAGTGCCCCTGTTTTTAATCAAATTTTTAAACACCGGGCACTTTAGCATCAAAATTTACATTCACTTTAAATTAATTTAAAACTTACCTGTCAAATTAAAAAACTAAGTGTAAACTAACAATTAAACTAATATAACTATTAAACTAAAATTAAACTAACTACCAATTAAAGAAAGCTAAAATACACATTAAAAAAACTCCTAACACTACTATAAAATGTACAAAGTATCTAATTACAAAAAATAAAAAATACCAAATTATGAAAAATAGCAAACAAAATTATCAAAAATAAGAAAGAATTACACCTAATCTAATAGCCCTATAAAAATAAAAAACCCACCCAAAATAAAAAAAACCATAGCCTACAATAAACAACCGATGGCCCTTAAAAGGGCCATTTGTAGTGCATTGCCCTAAGTTAAACAGCTTTCTAGTGTAAAGATAAATTATCTGAATATTATGTCACCAAACCGATTCATCCCTAAATTAATCTCCTAGCATACGCTAGCTTTAAATTAATAAAGCATTCTGCCTGCCCTAAACAGACTTACATATTGCTATACAAATAAGTATTTACAATAAAAAAAACATTGTTTTGTAAAGAAAAACATTGGAATGGGAAATATGAATAACTCCCTTTGGTATAGCACCCTATTAATAGGAGTTAGGTTTTCTTCTATGCTCTCTATTGAATTCTATGGGAAGAATATGTTAACATGGTTGCGATATCGCACAGTCCTTTGTTTAGCAAACGTCTGGTTTTGCGTGTGTACAAACTTTTTACTTTCAACTTGTAATACACGCACTACCCGACGTGCTAAAAGATTACTTCAAGCAAAGTTTACACGCGAGCCAAAGAGCTAAATAGAGTGCCACTTGTAATCCTTCCCATAGATAGGTGGAAAATGACCACTATAGTTAGCTTTGGAATAAGTTTGAAATGATGGCACCACTTACTGGAGATAGAAAAGGGGTTTATTACCATTCAAGTAAGGACTGGTTGGCCATGAAATATAATTAATAATGTGTGGTTAGGTGCTAAGTATCAAAAAAACAACAATAGGTAACTGTCAGTTAGAGCAGTGTTTTTCAACCAATGTGCCGTGGCACACTAGTGTGCCGTGAGAGATCCTCAGGTGTGCCGCGGCAGACTGACAACAGTGCGGGGGTGTCCCTCTTTCAAATTTTGAAATATTGGGAGGTATGTGACAGGCTCATCAGGCATCATTTACAACCATGATATTGACATTCATTCACAGACAACCATTATGATTGTTTATGAATGAATGTCAATATGTCATGTATAGTTTGTAGGAGGCATGGCATGACAGCACAGTACAGTGTATATATATATATATATATATATATATATATACTGTATATATATCCTGTATTAGGCTACAATGTGTGATTTTGTAACATTTTGGGATGGTGGTGTGCCACAGGATTTTTTAATGTAAAAAAGTGAGCCACGGCAAAAAAAAAGGTTGCAAATCACTGAGTTAGAGAAACCGAACAAAGAAATGATACTGTATAAGCAGTCAATTAAGACCCTTAAATAAATTGGAGCTGGAAAAAAAAGGTCACACAAGTTAAAACATAAATCATTTCTTTGTTCGGTTTCTCTAACTTACAGTTACCTATCACTATAGTTAACTTATCAGAGTTTAAAAGCTATTATCCCAGAGTAAAAAAAAGTTACTAGTCCATTCAATGTTAAAGATAGGAAAAGGTCAAATTGTTTACTCATCGGCTGCATTTTCTTACTCATTTTATTTTAAGCTTTTGTGTTTTGCACTTTGATACTCTATCTTTTTTAATAACAGAAGTTATTCCCTAAATTGGATAACCGCTAGAGAAATTCCCCTTTAATGTCAGTAATATTGCTCTCTATTTTAGCTTATATTGTATCACTGAAAACTGCCTTAACCTGCTTGATTTAATTGGCCACTTAAATTATATTGATTATAATTAGCAAGACCTAGGATAATAAGCTGACACAATTATAAGATTACAAATAATTGCGGGCTCTAGACAATATTTACAGTTATTTTCTAGAAAACAATTTTGTTTGAGAAACATTCAGAAGCGTTCTGGCAATTTATTGGTGTTGTATAATGCTAGATGCTTAATGCGTGTTCGTATATTCTAATTTAACCTTGATATAATTTCTCAACAAAGCTGTAGAGCTGTAAACATCTTAGATTCATTCCTTCTTCTAGTCCAAAGACGTTTCTTCTCCATAATTAGTATTTCCCACATGTAGATAAAACTATAAGCCATAAAGATCCAACACTTCACTAAAGCAATGGATGTGTATACTCCTTAGAACACAAATTCTTTTAATACGGCTTCATATTGTTATAGCAAAACAGAATAGACTGAGATAATGAACAAAGGAAAAAATCTTATTGAACAAAATAAGTTAGGCTGATGTTATGCACTATGTATGCTTGTATTTTTTTTTCAAGATGATAAATTCAATGCTGGATGGATTTTTGTTGTTTAGATACAATATAAAATTTTGTGTATATTAAAATAAGTCCATGTGATTAAATCCTAAAACTTTATATAAATGAGACATGTTAAATAACTGATCACCCCCCCCCCCTATTTTTTAAAATGCATTTAACCATTTGCACCATATCGACATAGATGCTTACATTACAAAGAACTTTGCCCTGCGTACTGTGTTGACAAAATACCTACTTCCAGCACACAAATGCATGTTGCAGTCCCCACTGTAAGCTTAGAAAGTGGGAGCCGCAACCTCCACTGCTCATGCTCTCTTACTATATGAAGCCAGATCACTGATTTTTCCAAAGAGTGCTACTGTCTGTGTCACTCTGTGTAACGATCTTCAGTTGGTGCCGAGTGGGAGTGGTGGGAGGGAAAGAAGAGAGGTGGGTGGGCAGCCCAGCGCAGAAGGGAGTTGTGGGGTTCCCTACACTATGAAAAATGGTTTTAAAGGGAGGGATGTAAAATTATCTGCTGGAGGGGCGACGGAGAACCCTACACTACAGAAATAAGTAATCTTGCAGGGGGTGGGAGAGGGGTCCCTACACTACCAGAAAAAAATATATAATAAATATATACATAAAAAAATAACTTGTTACTGGCAAACTGGCTGCCTGTAACAAACATGGCGTAGAACAGTGAGAGGGGGGAAGGTTTGAGAGCTATTTAGGGGTATCAGTGAGGTGGGAGGGGAGGAGGGATCCCTACATTACAAAAATGAAAAAAAAAGGTAAATATTAAAAATAATAATAATAAAAAAAAGCACTAAACTGCAAATTGACATATTGTGGGAGAACTGTTTGAGAGAGATCAGGTACGGATTAGGGGATAGTAAGGTAATCTGTACACTACAGCAAATATTAACTTACAAGATAACTGATTGACCCCTTTCACTAGCAGAAATTTCAGAAATATGGTGCAGAGCTGCAATTAGCGGCTAGGGATGGGCGAATGTTTTGCAACATTCGAAAAACGGCACGAATTTTAACACATTCGTTCGTTCGAATCGAATTTCGAATGTTTACATAACATTCTAACATTCGATTTTCGAATATTCGGTTTCGAATTTTACGATTACATTCGAAAATATTCGAATTCGAAAAATTCGAATTTAGATTGTAATAGTATTTCTAATGCTTTTTCTTTAAATGTAATATTCGAATTATGCAATATTCGAATTCGAAAAATTCGAATTTAGATTGTAATAGTATTTCTAATGCTTTTTCTTTAAATGTAATATTCGAATTATGCAATACGTGTATTCGAATTCGAAAAATTCTAATTTAGATTGTAATAGTATTTCTAATGCTTTTTCTTTAAATGTAATATTCGAATTATGCAATATTCGAATTCGAAAAATTCGAATTTAGATTGTAATAGTATTTCTAATGCTTTTTCTTTAAATGTAATATTCGAATTATGCAATATTCGAATTCGAAAAATTCTAATTTAGATTGTAATAGTATTTCTAATGCTTTTTCTTTAAATGTAATATTCGAATTATGCAATACGTGTATTCGAATTCGAAAAATTCGAATTTAGATTGTAATAGTATTTCTAATGCTTTTTCTTTAAATGTAATATTCGAATTATGCAATATATGTATTCGAATTCGAAAAATTCGAATTTAGATTGTAATAGTATTTCTAATGCTTTTAAATGTAATATTCGAATTATGCAATATTCGAATTCGAAAAATTCGAATTTATATTCGAATTCGAAAAATTCGAATTTATATTCGAATTCGAAAAATTCGAATTTATATTCGAATTCGAAAAATTCGAATTTCGAATGTAGACATTCGATATAATTATAAACATTCGAATTCGAAAGTGACATTCGAAAACTGTAAATAACATTCGATTTTCGAATTTTTAAGAATATTCGTTCTTATCGACATTCGAATTTAGAATTCGAATTTCGGTAATAACATTCGTTCTACATTCGAAATTCGAAAATTTGCACATTCGCCCATCCCTATTAGCGGCCTTCAAAGTGTCATATCGGCTTTTTCTATGCAAAAGGGGATTCCAGAAAAGTTTTTGCAACTATTTGTCTTATGATTGCAGTAGTTGTGTGTAAATAATTTCAGTGAGAAAGCAGTTTTTATTTTTTTATAATCTTATTTGGAGATCAAATAATTGGATAAAATATACCAAAAATGGGTCTGCTTGAAAATCATATACATATACATTTTTCTTAGGTAAAAAAAAACCCTTTTTTTTCTGTTTTAATGCAGTGATAGCAAAAATACAAAATATTCTCCATTATTTTGGGAAGGTTTTTATCTGAAATTTGCAGTAGGAATGAGGAGGTGGGAGGATAATCTGTACACTACAGCAAATATTAACTAAATGAGCTAACTGATACCTCACCCAGGTTAGCCCCCCATATTCAAAATTTGAACAAATGATCATTCCATTTGTTAGATCTTTATTAAATCAGGTTAGATCAACTGTTTTTTTAGTTAGATCTACTCTAAAATATGAAATTTTAACAATCTTTTTCAGGGGGGGCTAACCCGTAGCCAGCCCACCCTCAACAAAAATGTTGACAAAATGTTATTGATTATGAAAGCTCCACGTTAGATCAGGTTTGATCAGCCAAAAGTTTTTGTTAGATCTAGTCTAATTACTGAGATATTGCATTTTTAATGAGGGGGTGCTGAACCCCCCTCAACTGAAATCTGGATCAAATTTGATTGATTTTGATAGATATACGTTAGATCAAGTTAGATCAACTGTTTTTTTTTTTGTTAGATCTATCACATAAGCAGCGGAATTCACAATCCTAGTTTGTGTGCGGGGGAGGGGTGGTCACTGGGCTACCCTCCCATTCGACTGAAATCTGGTCCACATTTTATTGATTTTGATAGATATACGTTAGATCAGGTTAGATCAACAGTTTTTTTCATTAGATCTATCACGCAAGCGGCAATATTCACAATCATATTTTGTGTTCGGGGGAGGGGTGATCCCCGGGTTAGCCCCCCTCAACTGAAACCTGTACCAATTTTTTTTTTATTTTGATAAATATACGTTACATCAGGTTAGATCAACTGTTTTTTTCCGTTAGATCTATCACGCAAGTGGCAGTATTCACAATCCTAGTTTGTGTGCGGGGGAAGGGGTGATCACTGGGCTAGCCCCCCCTCAACTGAAATCCAGACCAAATTTTACTGAATTTGATAGATATACGTTAGATCAGGTTAGATGAACTGTTTTTTTCATTAGATCTATCACGCAAGTGGCGGTATTAACAATCCTATTTTGTGTGTAGGGAGGGGTGATCCCCGGGTTAGCCCTCCCTCAACTGAAATCTGGACCAAATTTTATTGATTGTGATAGATATATGTTAGATCAGGTTAGCTCAACTATTTTTTTCGTTAGATCTATCACGCAAGCGGCGGTATTCACAATCCTATTTTGTGTGCGGCGGAGGGGTGATCACAGGGCTAGCCCCCCCTCAACTGAAATCTGGACCAAATTTTATTGATTTTGATAGATATTCTTTAGATCAGGTTAGATCAACTGTTTTTTTTTCCCGTTAGATCTATCACACAAGCGGCAGTATTAACAATCCTATTTTGTGTGCGGGGGAGGGGTGATCCCTGGGTTAGCCCCCGTCAACTGAAATCCGGACCAAATTTTATTGATTTTGTTAGATATACATTAGAGCAGGTTAGATCAACTGTTTGTTTTTTTCGTTAGATCTATCACGCAAGTGGCGGTATTCACAATCCTATTTTGTGTGCGGGGGAGGGGTGATCACTGGGCTAGCCCCCCTCAACTGAAATCTGGACCAAATGTTATCGATTTTGATAGATATACTGTACATTAGATCAGGTTAGATAAACTAATTTTTTTTGTTAGATCTATCATGCAAGAGGCAGTATTCGGTAGCATGCAGGAGCGCATTTCCATGCACAGACCAGTCAGTGCTTTTGCACGCACTGTGTCCATTTGGCCTGTGAGGGACGTTATTATAACCCCGCCCAAAAGCTCTGCACAAGTCAAAGACACATCCAGCAGTGACAAACTACGCCCCCCACATACCACCAGGGTGTAGGAATCAGGGAATGGAAGATTATTCTACACTTTATGGGATTATTTTATAGTATACATTTGTCCTATAACAGAAGAAATACATTCTTTAGTATTGTGTTTTATAAAATTACAAGTAATGCATCTCCTATTATCACATTTAATAGTGCTGATTTTATTATAATACGTATTAACTTCTATATCTCTTACATCTTTATGTAAGAGATATGGAAGTTAATACTTTATGAGATTAGCCCTCCTTCATCTTCATTGATCACACTGGTGAACCTCCCCCAGGTATGGAACAAAGAAGAAGACTTGTTGAAGATGCTATGCAACACATTTCTTATGATGCACAGCCAGCATGATGGGAGGTTTTGTGCTGGCTTAGAATAATGGGAATTATCGTCCACAACTAAGTTATAAGTGATATTTGAAACTTAAATAATAATCAGTGTATAACATCTTCTTTGATTGGATAATAATTTTCCCTCCAGCCAGAGCAGTTATCAAATAAAAACTTCCTGTTAGAAGTAAGCATCTGTGTGACCACTACAGTAACTAAATGTTAAGGTGGGTATTGGTTTACTGTGCATAGGATATTTATATGCAAGGAAGAAATTAACTTATTTTGTTTTATTTGTTTATGAGCGTGGATATGCATATAAATGTGTGCATGTTTGTATGACCATAAATAAATAATTTATTTATAAAAATATGTGCATATAATTGGGTGTTATGTTCATGTAGGGTGACTTATTTTCACAAGTGCATAACAGCAAAAGTGCTTGGTACTTGCAATAACAGCCGTAAAATTTTCAAGGTTACCATTAGTAGTCTTTTTTTTTATTTGTTGTGATTGAATTGTCATATGGCAGCTCATTTATTCACAGACATGACTTCGTAATCCTTTTAGTGCTAGCTGTGTGTCCAATGCATTGCAAAGCCTTCGACACTCAAACAGTTAAATAGAACATGATAGGCAACAATGATAGAATGCACAAACATCTCAGTTCATCTCGGTGTTAATAGCATGCCTACTAACATTCGCTGCTGGTAATGCTCAACAAAGCAGGGGTGGGGTTATATGACATCACAAAATGCAGATTGACCCCATCTAAGTGACTCCCAACCTCTCTGCTGTTGGCTGAGGCAGGACCCCCCTAGCCCTGTGGTCCACCTGATGGAAAACAGAAGGAAACCCAAGACCATTATCCACCATTTATTTTTTTATTAAAGACTAGGGACTAGATTACATTGAACGTGCAGGGCTTCTACGCCAGTTCTTGCGCAGCACAGCAGTTACGGTGTATTTATTTTACTACGTGCAAATGTTTTCAATGTAATCCTATGGAAAAAATGTGCATGTAGTGAAAGAAATACGCTCGTAACTGCTGCGCAGCGCAAGATGTTTGTGAAGTTGGCACTACATGTTTGTAAATATAGAAAACCAGTGATTAACACTGCACCAGAAAGTTTAATGTAAGGGGATTAACATTGCACCCGAGAGGTTAATGTGGCATTAACAGGGCCATATTTCTAATGTGGCAGAGTAGGCCGCCAGTAACAGAAAACAAAGAGGATGCACTCTGTATAGTGCCCTGGGCACTAAGGTATTAACATGGTAACATACTGGTTTATACGGCATACATGGGGTTATTGAAGGGTAATGGATGTGAAGGAGCCCAAACTGATTGATTTATTTATGCATCTTCAGCTTATAGCGTACTCATTTTTATTTATGCATGGTTCTTATTTTTGACCTAATAGAGAAGGAGTTAGTTTTTTTTGAGTACCTCAATACTTTGAACTTAGCACATATCTTAATGTTTTTTTTATATATATATATAGACAATACACATATATGTATGGATGTCAATGTTACTAGTACATAATTATTTCTTAGGAAGTAATCTACATACCAGTACCAGCTCCTCTGTTCGACCATACTTTCCTATTATGTTAAGTTCAAACATATTTCTTTATTATATGCAAACAAACATAGCTGGGGTTTACAATTATCTCAGTTTGGGGATACTTTCTTATTTCATGGAAATAATATGGATCCATGATTTGGCAATTTTACCTCTGATTACTTATGTCTTTTTCTATATAGGAAACAGACTTATCTAGTGGGTCATTCTTATTCCACTATTTGAATATATATTTTGTTAACTGATGGATTTGTTCCATGTTTTAACCTGCCTTTTCATTTCCTTCAAATTGGGAACTATGAGATCTATCCTCCCTCTTGTATAAGAGGGATAGTTCTTGACCTCCTTAGAATTGAATATGTGTATCTTTGTCTTCAATTCTCTGAGACTATCAGTTTGTAGCTCTTCTGTTGGTCTGGCTACAGCACTGAGAATCTTTAGAAAGGTTCTGGGAGCTTTAATGCAAGGGTCAGGCTGCAGAGGATTGCTGCAGTCCCTTATTTGGACGATATATTGGTTCAAGCTCATCCGTTCAATTTCTAAGATCTCACATAGTTTTTAGCATTCAGTGCTAATTATCTCCTTCTTTCTTAGAAGTGATTTCTTTAACAACTATTTGATCTTTTATTTCTGTTTGGTACATTGTACTTAATAAGGGTGATTTATTTGTCTTGATTAGTTGACTCTATTCTTCCATGTAGGACTCAGCCTCCGATGTGGGTCAAGGGGGAACCAGTTCAAATATTATATTGGTGTACAATGTATGTATGCTTTGCAGGGTAATCACAGTGTGCCCTCTGTTCTTCTATGTAATTCATATCTTGTGTCTGTCCTTTTTTCTTCTTCTTAGGACCCTGGTGTCCTGACTTATTAAGTTATCCCACCTTCTTGTTTCATTCAGAAGGCTCAGCCTCATTGCAAATATTAGTTTGTCCTAATATGATGGTTTTACTGCCCTAGCTGGTGGCCTAGGTCCATCTCATCTATCTACTTTGTACTGGTCCCTCTGGATTGGCAGGGGATTATTTTTTCCACATGACTTTGCAGCTTTCCTTCAGTTGACAGTCTTGGCTGTTCTGAGCTATCTGTTTTTTGTAGGCTGGAGGAAAAGAAAAGCTATAAATTTTTCTCTCTGAATTTTGGTCCAACAGTTCTATTGGTAGATACTGTGGTAAGTATTCCTGATCTTTTGAGGGCAATTCCACAGCTGGCTCTGAAAAAAATCTATCCTCTATCTTTTCTGGTGAGTCACGGTTTGACTCATTTATTTTAGTTTCAAAATTGTTCTTTTGGAATCGACTGTTGTAGTCTGATGGTTACTTAGTTTTCTGGCAAACGCATGGTTTGCAGTTAAATCTCAGCTGCAGCTTCTTGCTTCTTAGATGTGCATTGATAGCTGTTTTAAAGATTATTTAGGAAAGTGTTTTCTGCTTAGGCCGTATTAGATTCTAGACCATCTGAGAAGGAACGTGTTTAAACCTAAGAGTTCACCCCCCACTTTTTTTTTTCTTTAACTGCTATGGTGGCTGTCATTTTTCTTTTCAGATCAGGAGATTCCTGGTGTTCCTGCTCTCTGTCTCCTAGCTTTCCGATTTTATGATATCCCTTTGGAGCTGTGGACTACTGTTCCTGGGGTGGGTGGTGAATTTCCACATTTTTGTTCCTCTTCCAAGGAATTCTTGCAGTCCTCTTCTTTATTTGTCCTGCTCTCTGGATGGTGCAATGGTCTGTGTGTTTGTATTGCTTCTCTATTCTTCCTGATCAGGAGCCTGGTTCACTGGGCATTTTTCGCAGCAAGCTAGAAACCCCCATCTAGGCTTAACACACTTTCTAGCCGTGCCGTGTCCTGAGCCTTCATTCTGAGGTTTTGGTAGATAAGATTTGGGAGCTGCTTCTTGGTCTTTGTTTTCTGCTTTCTTTTATTTCCTTCAGATTGCTGTTTTTGCCTCAACTGAGGTGTTCTTTGGGAGTGAGTTTTTTTTTCAAGAGGTGGTGCCTAGTATTTAGGTCTGCGTTCCCTACCTTTCCCTCCCTATTAAATTGTGGTTATTAGTTTCCCTTAGGTAATGAATGAATTTGTGGACTCTCACTGCCATTAGAAAAAAAACATAATTTTCTTTCTTGGCAGTGAGAGTCCACAAACCTGCCCTGATCTTGTGCAGTGGTAGCAGTTTTGTGGCACCTCTGTACCCCTTCTATCTCTCTACTTTCTTTATCCTTGGTTTAAATTACTGGGAGGGAAAAGGAAGTAGGAGGGATATTTGATCCATTGATTGGGGTGTCTTTGCCTCCTACTGGTGGCGAGGTGATGTATTTCCCATAGGTAATTAATTAATTTGTAGACTCTCACTGCCAAAAATGAAAAAAATGTATCAGATAAGCATAAATTATGTTTTTTATTGTTATATATGGAAGACAGCTTCTATCTTCTGCCCCGTTTCTGTAAGAAGTACATTCATCCAACAATGCAGAAAATATTTTTACACCTACTCTTACCCTCCAAAATCTGATTATGTTTTAAGATATTGCTATTTGTGTATTTATAAAGAATATTAAAAAAAAAAAAAAAAAAAAAAGCCTGAGGCTAAAGGGGAAAAAAAAATAAAACTACATTCTCTAGTAAACATTAAACACAACCATATTTCTTTTGAAATTATTATAATTTTTTATTTTTTTATTTATTTTGTGGTTTGTAAAGGGATGAATCAAAACGTGAATTACTTTAAAAGTTACTTTATTATTTTGTGTCACTTATTTACTTTTTATACTTATAAAGTTGATCTTCTTAGTCCTATGGCAATTTTATTTTTTCTTATGCTGGATGCAAGTTTGCAAGCTGTATGCAGAATTCCAGTTCATTCTCTAAGGGGCGGAAATTTACTCTGAGCATAAATAATTGATAGCTGCTGAAGGCTGTCATTAGCTTTGCAAAACAATAATTTTGCCTAACAGCCTCGTGAAGTATATAGAAGTTTGAATTCCCTATGAACTATGTGTAGTTAAATATGTTTCTAAAGTTTTAGTAAACCAGTTTAAGAAACAAAACATATTTAAGTTGATTTAAATGTGCCTAACAGCTCAGATTGTGTGAGTCATTCAACCATGTATTATTATTATTATTTTTTCCCCCTGGTCCTTAAAACATATGCAATTTAAGCAAAATGAGTTAAAACATAATAATAAATCAAGGATTTATCTTTAATTTAAGCAAATCAGGTGTTTGCTTAAAGGCACATATGGAAATGGCACAGTGTTCTGGAGTTTGTGTCAGTCTAATTCCCCTGCATGTATTAAGGGCTGGTTCTACGCAAAATTAAGCCCTGTCAAAATTCACAGCTGTAACCCCTTGGCCCAAACAGGTCAGAGAAGTAATTTAACTCATTTGTGCCATAAAATACATGAATTTTACATCTTTGCTGCCAGTATAACATACCGTGACAATTTAACCTCTGTCATCCAGTAACACACAGACCTCCCAACTGTATTTCAGAGGGTCAGTCCCTAATTTTAAACTCTGTCCTTCTGCCCTTATGAAACAGCCATATGTCCATATTTTCAGAATGTCTCGTAACCAGCCCCCTCTGAACTCCTAGGTTCACATACACCAATGATTTTATGCTTTTGGCTGCCATACCACACAGAGTGTAAGTTTTGCCCCTTTGACCTTTCTATCCAATTAACAAACAGAGATTGTGATTTTATCACTTCACCATAAAGAGATTTGAGAGCGAACGGCAGGGTAAATTAAAACAATGTCTTTATTGATCCAAAAGTTTAAAAGCTGATGGTACAAACAGCGAAGAAAGTTGCACACAAGCACCTGGGGTAGGCAAGCTTACGCGTTTCGGCTTACGCATTTAACTTTTGGATCAATAAAGACATTGTTTTAATTTACCCTGCCGTTCGCTCTCAAATCTCTTTATGGTGAAGTTACTATTGCCTGTCTGAGCGATACGGCACCCTGCCTAAAGAAGTCCTCTACCTGTTTCAAGCTCCTGGTTTGTTACGGGATCTACCTCACTCTTTTGACTATCGTTGATGAGCCAACGGAACCTCCTGAATCTTCATTTGGCTGACATGGTGATGACACTCGGGTAACACGCCCCCAGCAACAAAGCGTAGGATCTGATTGAACGACGCGTAGGACGCCAGCGTGTATGCAACACGCCCCCTCGCCTGGTCGACTGGGAGTTCAGCGTCTCTCCGCTTTTCACCTGTCACACGACCGCAGCCTGGTTCTGCGGGAAAGTATATCAGAGAGCCATTGAATAACCACGGACCCATTCTTTTTTATAGAGCATAACCGTAAGTCACACGGACTCTATCTTTGGTGGTGAGACACCTAATAATCTTTTGGGTTAAGTGTACAAGCATTACTAAGTGAATTGAACTGAGGTAATTGCCCCTCCACCGGTGTACAATCTTTATATTTAGACTTTGTACATAAGAGCAGAGGATTTTATTCTGTTATATGAAATCTCTCCCCAATTTGTATCTTGTTGGTTTAATGTGATTTTATCACCTCATTCACCAATAACACATAAAGATTGAGGATTTAACTCATGTCCTGTGAACAACACTCATGCAATACATATTTTACTCCCTCGTATCTGTCAGTTGCAAATATGAATACATTAGTTAATCCCTCTGTTCTTGTAACAGTCATATCAGTAATTTTACATCTTTAGCTTCCATTAAAGAGACAGTCTACTAAAAATTGTTTATTTTTTTTTAAAAAGATAGATAATCCCTTGGTTACCTATTTCCCAGTTTTACATAATCAACACTTTTATATTAATATACTTTTTACCTCTGTGATACCTTGTATCTAAGCCTCTGCAGACCACCCCCTATATCAGGGCTGTTTACAAACTTGCATTTCAGGTAATTAGTGCTGACCCTTGAATAACTCCACTGTTATCTATATGGCACACATGAACAAACAGTACATGTTGTTAGCTATTCACAACCAGGCAGTAACATAAGAGGTGGCCTGCAGTAATATGAATCAGCCTATGAACCTACCTATGTTTAGTCTTCAATAAAAAAATACCAAGAGAACAAAGCAAATTTGATGATAAAAGTAAATTGGAAGGTTGTTAAAAAATAACATGCCCTATCTGAATCATGCATATTTAATTTGGACTTCACTGTCCCTTTAACACACAAATATTGCTGGTTTAACCCCTCCTTTGCTATCTACACACATTTCACCACATCTTAGATGCCAGTCTCAGACACAGAGTTATGACTCATATTTATGCTATTGTAGATTTTATTTTGGTATTAATTGTGCAGTTTTAGTATTCTTTCTTCACATTATCTAGTATGGATGTGCCTCTAAATTAAATGTTTCACTTGTATATAATTCAGTTACGGTATTAATTCACAAGATAGCAGCCTCCAGAAAGAAGTGACACTACTGTTAATATGGTGGTGGCTGTCTTGAAATGATCTGTTGCCATGTTGCTGCTATCAAGGGCCTCATCAGCCTTGCACACCTTAATCATACTCTCCTATTGCCTATTAACTTATCTTGCGTGAAAAGGAGATAGTTTTTGCTTTTCAGTCAGCTTCCTTTTTTTCTATGAAAGACAGCTCACATCTCTTTGGAACTTCCAGGTTCCATCCCTTTTCTTAGATAAACTAGAGAGGTCTGTGCTGTGGGGTATGCAATATGATTTCACTCCAGACGTGTCAGTTTTTGAGAATTTGTCCCTTTGTTTAAAGCTTTCTTAGGGCTCGTTTCCATTGAGCTGTAATTCCGTTTGCGTGTACTCACAAACCGATAAATAAGCTGTTAGAAGCAACATCATTTATCGACTGCTTCCAACAGGCTGTTTTAACCCAATTTCGGCAACCGGACTCCGGCTGCAGAAAACATTATTGTGTCCTGGACTCCTGCACAAAGTATAGGAAGCCACTAATCTTTAAATTATACCCAGTTTCCAATGCCCGTGCAAACCGTAAATACACTGTCGGAGGCTGCCGATACAGTAACAAAAATTAAACCCAGCTCAACTAGGTGTAAAACTGGAAAAAGGTGCTCTTTGAGACCTTTTTTTCCCATTGAAATCTAACCCAACATGTCAAAACCCCTCTATCCGCCATCCCCACCACATAGCAATTTATAATAAATGTATTAACCTCTAAACCGCCATACCCCACAAGGCAAACTATCTATTAAATCTATTAACCCCCTAATCTGCAATGCCTCCACAATGCAAACTATCTATTAACTCCTAATCCTCAATGTCCCCACAACGCAAACTATCTATTAAATCTATTAACCCATAATCCACAATGCCCCTAACAATGCAAACTATCAATTTAATCTATTAACCCCCTAATCCGCTATTAACCCACATTGCAATTAACCTAATAAATATATTAACCCCTAAACTGCCAAACCCCACAACGCAAATAACTAATTACTAGCCCCCTAACCTAACACCCCCTAAATTAACCCCATTACATAAATTAAAAATAATCCTAAATTACAAGTAACTTCAATTAAATAAACTAAACTAAATTACAAAAAAATAAAAAAAGATTACAAGAATTTTAAACTAATTACACCTACTCTAAGCTCCTAATAAAATAACAAAGCCCCCCAAAATAAAACAATTCCCTACCCTAATCTAAATTAAAATAGTTAACAGCTCTATTACCTTACCAGCCCTTAAAAGGGCTTTTTGCGGGGCATGCCCCAAAGTAATCAGCTCTTTTGCCTATAAAAAAAACACAATACCACCCCCCAACATTACAACCCACCACCCACATACCCCTATCTATCTTCATCCATCCGACGAGGAGTGGTTCCATCTTCAAGACCTCCGGCGCGGAACATACTTACGATGACTACCCGACGAATGAAGGTTCCTTTAAGTGACGTCATCCAAGATGGCGTCCCTCGAATTCCGATTGGCTGATAGGATTCTATCAGCCAATCGGAATTAAGGTAGGAAAAATCTGATTGTCTGAATGAATCAGCCAATCAGATTCAAGTTCAATCCGATTGGCTGATCCAATCAGCCAATCAGATTGAGCTCGTATTCTATTGGCTGATCGGAACAGCCAATAGAATGCAAGCTCAATCTGATTAATTAATACATTTATTAGAGTAGCGGCGAGATCCGGTCGGCAGATTAGGGGTTAATAAGTGTAGGTAGGTTGCAGCAACGTTAGGGGCGGCAGATTAGGGGTTAATAAATATAATATAGGGGTCGGCGATGTTAGGGGCAGCAGATTAGGGGTACATAGGTATAATGTAGGTTGCGGCTGTGTACAGAGCGGCAGATTAGGGGTTAATTATATAATGCAGGGGTCAGCGATAGTGGGGGCAGCAGATTAGGGGTTAATAAGTGTAAGGTTAGGGGTGTTTAGACTCGGGGTACATGTTAGGGTGTTAGGTGCAGATTTAGAAAGTGTTTCCCCATAGGAAACAATGGGGCGGCGTTAGGAGCTTAACGCTGCTTTTTTGCAGGTGTTAGGTTTTTTTCAGCCCAAACTGCCCCATTGTTTCCTATGGGGATATCGTGCATGAGCACGTTTTTCCAGCTAGCCGCTACAGTAAGCAACGCTGGTATTGAGAGTTGAAGTGGCGGTAAATATGTATGTACGCTCCCTTTTTTGGAGCCTAATGCAGCCCTTCAGAGAACTCTAAATACCAGCGTTGTTTAGAAGCAGCGCTAGAAAAAAAACATGCCTAGCTAACGCAGCCCTTTGGCCGCAAAACTCTAAATCTAGGCGTATGTTTAAATTAAGCTAAAATTACAGAAAATAAAAAAGTCTAAAATTACATAAAATAATTAATAAAATGATCAAAAATTAAAAAAATTAAACCTAAACCCTATAAAAATAAAAAAGCCCCCCCAAAATAAAACACCCCCTAATCTAATACTAAGATACCAATAGCCCTTAAAAGGGCCTTTTGTAGGACATTGCCCTAAGTTAAACAGCTCTTTTACCTTTAAAAAAAACTAAGTTCCTCCTAACAGTAAAACCTCCCACCCACCAAACCTCCCAAAATAAGAAAACTAACACTAAAAAATCCTAAACTACCCATTGCCCCCAAAGTGGCATTTGTATGGGCATTGCCCTTAAAAGGGCATTCAGCTATTTTACTGCCCTTAAAAGCCAATAGGATTTCAGTAGCTCTCATTCTATTGGCTGATTTGAATTTAAAGAATCAAATTAACCAATAGGAATGCAAGGGACTCCATATTTAATAGCGTACCTTAAATTCACTATTCAGTGTACGGCGGCGATAGTACAAAGAGGATCCTCCACGCCCCATGGTTCCGCGGTTACCGATCTTCATTTCCGTGGTCGCTGGTCTTCAGTTCTGCAGTCGCTGGTCTTCAGTTCCGCAATCGCTGGTCTTCAGTTCAGTGGGCGCCGGTCTTCAGTTCCGCGTTCGCTGGTTTTTAGTTCTGCAGTTCTGGATGAAGATAGAAGAGGTCGCCGCTTGGAAGAAAACTTCACTGCTGGACTTCAGTTACCGTGAGTACCTACCTGGGAGTTTGAGTTAGGCTTTTTTTTTTTTTTTTTAAGATTAGGGATTTGGGGCGCTGAAAAAGAGCTGAATGCCCTTTTAAGGGCAATGCCCATGCAAATGCCCCTTTAAGGGCTATGGAAAGTTTAGGATTTTTTAGTGTTAGTTTTTTAGTTTGGGGGGTTTGGTGGGTTGGGGGTTTTACTGTTAGGGGGAACTTAGTTTTTTAAAGGTAAAAGAGCTGTTTAACTTAGGGCAATGCCCTACAAAAGGCCCTTTTAAGGGCTTTTGGTAGTTTAGTATTAGATTAGGGGCTGTTTTAATTTCTGAGAGCATTTTTATTTTTATAGGGTATAGGTTTAATTTTTTTAATTTTGATAATTTTGTTTATTATTTTATGTAACGTTAGTCTTTTTTATTTTCTGTAATTTTAGCTTAATTAAAACTTATTTTTTTTATTTTTAAAGTAATGTTAGCTTTTTATTTTAATTGTAATTTAGGATTATTTTAATTTATGTAATGGGGTTAATTTAGGGGTTGTTAGGTTAGGGGGCTTAGTGATTAGTTATTTGCGTTGTGGGGTTTGGCGGTTTAGGGGTTAATAGATTTATTAGGTTAATTGCGATGTGGTTTAATGGTGGATTAGTGGTTAATAGTTTAAATACATAGTTTGCTTTGTGGGGGCATTGCGGATTGGGGTAAATACATTTAATAGATAGTTTGCATTGTGGGGGCATTGCAGATTAGGGGTTAATAGATTTAATAGATAGTTTGCATTGTGGGGGGGATGGCGGATTAGGGATTAATAGATTTAATAGATAGTTTGCGTTGTGGGGGGGTGGCAGATTAGACACAGAGTTATGACTCATATTTATGCTATTGTAGATTTTATTTTGGTATTAATTGTGCAGTTTTAGTATTCTTTCTTCACATTATCTAGTATGGATGTGCCTCTAAATTAAATGTTTCACTTGTATATAATTCAGTTACGGTATTAATAAACAAGATAGCAGCCTCCAGAAAGAAGTGACACTACTGTTAATATGGTGGTGGCTGTCTTGAAATGATCTGTTGCCATGTTGCTGCTATCAAGGGCCTCATCAGCCTTGCACACCTTAATCATACTCTCCTATTGCCTATTAACTTATCTTGCGTGAAAAGGAGATAGTTTTTGCTTTTCAGTCAGCTTCCTTTTTTTCTATGAAAGACAGCTCACATCTCTTTGGAACTTCCAGGTTCCATCCCTTTTCTTAGATAAACTAGAGAGGTCTGTGCTGTGTGGTATGCAATATGATTTCACTCCAGACGTGTCAGTTTTTGAGAATTTGTCCCTTTGTTTAAAGCTTTCTTAGGGCTCGTTTCCATTGAGCTGTAATTCCGTTTGCGTGTACTCGCAAACCGATAAATCAGCTGTTAGAAGCAACATCATTTATCGACTGCTTCCAACAGGCTGTTTTAACCCAATTTCGGCAACCGGACTCCGGCTGCAGAAAACATTATTGTGTCCTGGACTCCTGCACAAAGTATAGGAAGCCACTAATCTTTAAATTATACCCAGTTTCCAATGCCCGTGCAAACCGTAAATACACTGTCGGAGGCTGCCGATACAGTAACAAAAATTAAACCCAGCTCAACTAGGTGTAAAACTGGAAAAAGGTGCTCTTTGAGACCTTTTTTTCCCATTGAAATCTAACCCAACATGTCAAAACCCCTCTATCCGCCATCCCCACCACATAGCAATTTATAATAAATGTATTAACCTCTAAACCGCCATACCCCACAAGGCAAACTATCTATTAAATCTATTAACCCCCTAATCTGCAATGCCTCCACAATGCAAACTATCTATTAACTCCTAATCTTCAATGTCCCCACAACGCAAACTATCTATTAAATCTATTAACACATAATCCACAATGCCCCTAACAATGCAAACTATCAATTTAATCTATTAACCCCCTAATCCGCTATTAACCCACATTGCAATTAACCTAATAAATATATTAACCCCTAAACCGCCAAACCCCACAACGCAAATAACTAATTACTAGCCCCCTAACCTAACACCCCCTAAATTAACCCCATTACATAAATTAAAAATAATCCTAAATTACAAGTAACTTCAATTAAATAAACTAAACTAAATTACAAAAAAATAAAAAAAGATTACAAGAATTTTAAACTAATTACACCTACTCTAAGCTCCTAATAAAATAACAAAGCCCCCCAAAATAAAACAATTCCCTACCCTAATCTAAATTAAAATAGTTAACAGCTCTATTACCTTACCAGCCCTTAAAAGGGCATTTTGCGGGGCATGCCCCAAAGTAATCAGCACTTTTGCCTATAAAAAAAACACAATACCACCCCCCAACATTACAACCCACCACCCACATACCCCTATCTATCTTCATCCATCCGACGAGGAGTGGTTCCATCTTCAAGACCTCCGGCGCGGAACATACTTACGATGACTACCCGGCGAATGAAGGTTCCTTTAAGTGACGTCATCCAAGATGGCGTCCCTCGAATTCCGATTGGCTGATAGGATTCTATCAGCCAATCGGAATTAAGGTAGGAAAAATCTGATTGTCTGATTGAATCAGCCAATCAGATTCAAGTTCAATCCGATTGGCTGATCCAATCAGCCAATCAGATTGAGCTCGCATTCTATTGGCTGATCGGAACAGCCAATAGAATGCAAGCTCAATCTGATTAATTAATACATTTATTAGAGTAGCGGCGAGATCCGGTCGGCAGATTAGGGGTTAATAAGTGTAGGTAGGTTGCAGCAACGTTAGGGGCGGCAGATTAGGGGTTAATAAATATAATATAGGGGTCGGCGATGTTAGGGGCAGCAGATTAGGGGTACATAGGTATAATGTAGGTTGCGGCTGTGTACAGAGCGGCAGATTAGGGGTTAATTATTTAATGCAGGGGTCAGCGATAGTGGGGGCAGCAGATTAGGGGTTAATAAGTGTAAGGTTAGGGGTGTTTAGACTCGGGGTACATGTTAGGGTGTAGTCTGTGAAAAGAAAGCAAAGACAGGCGCAGCCCAATTCAAGTGTAGTATTCTTTAATTCAGTGTAAGTGCACACATACAAATGGCTACTTACAAGAGGCACAAATAAAATCTGCATATAAAGGTATCTTTACATCCAAACTGTGTTATAATATAACATACAGCTATGAAACAAACTTTGAGTTTGTTTCATAGCTGTATGTTATATTATAACACAGTTTGGATGTAAAGATACCTTTATATGCAGATTTTATTTGTGCCTCTTGTAAGTAGCCATTTGTATGTGTGCACTTACACTGAATTAAAGAATACTACACTTGAATTGGGCTGCGCCTGTCTTTGCTTTCTTTTCACAGACTACTACCTGCTGGAGGTGTTTGGAGAATACACCCCCCTTTGTCTCAGGCAGCGCTCATCACTACAGTGACACAGGAAGCAGACTTTCACTGACACCTGCAACACGCTATTACAGTGGATCTACTTCCTGCTCAACAGAGCAACCGGCTTTTTCACAGCTCACAGACTTAACCCAGGAACGTAAGCGCCCCTCTGCTTTTCAGTTTCACATGTTAGGGTGTTAGGTGCAGATTTAGAAAGTGTTTCCCCATAGGAAACAATGGGGCGGCGTTAGGAGCTTAACGCTGCTTTTTTGCAGGTGTTAGGTTTTTTTCAGCCCAAACTGCCCCATTGTTTCCTATGGGGATATCGTGCATGAGCATGAGCACGTTTTTCCAGCTAGCCGCTACAGTAAGCAACGCTGGTATTGAGAGTTGAAGTGGCGGTAAATATGTATGTACGCTCCCTTTTTTTGAGCCTAATGCAGCCCTTCAGAGAACTCTAAATACCAGCGTTGTTTAGAAGCAGCGCTAGAAAAAAAACATGCCTAGCTAACGCAGCCCTTTGGCCGCAAAACTCTAAATCTAGGCGTATGTTTAAATTAAGCTAAAATTACAGAAAATAAAAAAGTCTAAAATTACATAAAATAATTAATAAAATGATCAAAAATTTAAAAAATTAAACCTAAACCCTATAAAAATAAAAAAGCCCCCCCAAAATAAAACACCCCCTAATCTAATACTAAGCTACCAATAGCCCTTAAAAGGGCCTTTTGTAGGACATTGCCCTAAGTTAAACAGCTCTTTTACCTTTAAAAAAAACTAAGTTCCTCCTAACAGTAAAACCTCCCACCCACCAAACCTCCCAAAATAAGAAAACTAACACTAAAAAATCCTAAACTACCCATTGCCCCCAAAGTGGCATTTGTATGGGCATTGCCCTTAAAAGGGCATTCAGCTATTTTACTGCCCTTAAAAGCCAATAGGATTTCAGTAGCTCTCATTCTATTGGCTGATTTGAATTTAAAGAATCAAATTAGCCAATAGGAATGCAAGGGACTCCATATTTAATAGCGTACCTTAAATTCACTATTCCCCCATGGTTCCGCGGTTACCGATCTTCATTTCCGTGGTCGCTGGTCTTCAGTTCTGCAGTCGCTGGTCTTCAGTTCCGCAATCGCTGGTCTTCAGTTCAGTGGGCGCCGGTCTTCAGTTCCGCGTTCGCTGGTTTTTAGTTCTGCAGTTCTGGATGAAGATAGAAGAGGTCGCCGCTTGGAAGAAAACTTCACTGCTGGACTTCAGTTACCGTGAGTACCTACCTGGGAGTTTGAGTTAGGCTTTTTTTTTTTTTTTAAGATTAGGGATTTGGGGCGCTGAAAAAGAGCTGAATGCCCTTTTAAGGGCAATGCCCATGCAAATGCCCCTTTAAGGGCTATGGAAAGTTTAGGATTTTTTAGTGTTAGTTTTTTAGTTTGGGGGGTTTGGTGGGTTGGGGGTTTTACTGTTAGGGGGAACTTAGGGCAATGCCCTACAAAAGGCCCTTTTAAGGGCTTTTGGTAGTTTAGTATTAGATTAGGGGCTGTTTTAATTTCTGAGGGCATTTTTATTTTTATAGGGTATAGGTTTAATTTTTTTAATTTTGATAATTTTGTTTATTATTTTATGTAACGTTAGTCTTTTTTATTTTCTGTAATTTTAGCTTAATTAAAACTTATTTTTTTTATTTTTAAAGTAATGTTAGCTTTTTATTTTAATTGTAATTTAGGATTATTTTAATTTATGTAATGGGGTTAATTTAGGGGTTGTTAGGTTAGGGGGCTTAGTGATTAGTTATTTGCGTTGTGGGGTTTGGCGGTTTAGGGGTTAATAGATTTATTAGGTTAATTGCGATGTGGTTTAATGGTGGATTAGTGGTTAATAGTTTAAATACATAGTTTGCTTTGTGGGGGCATTGCGGATTGGGGTAAATACATTTAATAGATAGTTTGCATTGTGGGGGCATTGCAGATTAGGGGTTAATAGATTTAATAGATAGTTTGCATTGTGGGGGGGATGGCGGATTAGGGATTAATAGATTTAATAGATAGTTTGCGTTGTGGGGGGGTGGCAGATTAGGGGTAATAGATTTAATAGATAGTTTGTGTTGTGAGGGGATTGCGGTTTAGGGGTTAATGATTTTGATAGATACTTTATGGTATAAGTAGGGGGGTTGCGGTTGAGAGGTAGATATTGCGTATATGTTAGGTGTTTGATTTTATTCTAACAGCGAGCAACTGGTAAAATATAAGACGCTGCACTTGTATGTGGCGCCGTATATGCGATCAAGTGTAGTGTAAGGTCGGGTTACCATAGTAACCTATTAATGTTTTAGAAATCCGGCATTGGGTGGAAGCGTTAACACAAGGCTAACTTAAACCTACACGAAAGGAGCAACCGCTCACAAAGCGGAAACCTTTTCAATGGAAACCTGGTACTAAAATGGAGCTGTAAATTGCTTTTAGCTGTTGGCTGCTAAGGTAGCTTATGGCTCAATTTTTAACAGCTCAATGGAAGAAAGCCCTTAGTTTTTAATAAGCATGTTAGCAGTTTTCCTTTCTATAATAATATCCTATACAAGTTAAATTGTTGTTCCAGCTTTAATAGAGATGTAAGGAGTTCAAAAACAAACTCTCTCTATAAATTACATTCCCTAGTGTTTAAAACATACACAAAAAAATAACATCAACTCAATATAACAGCTGCTGATTACAGATTTCTATTTCCAGTATTTTAAAGCAATATGTTTTTGTAATGATACAAAATTAAATAATAATAATAATTTGATTTTGATTTTAGACGGATATATAAGCGTTACAAACTGTTAGTGAATACTAAGTTATCAATGTTACTATATAGGGATATTAAACAAGACTCCTTAATTAAAAATAAAAAGTAAATATAAAAATAAACAGATTGTGTTAAAAAAAAAGCAAAAAACTTGCTTGTTTTCTTGCAAAATAGGCACTTAAAAATTCTTACTCTAGCCTCTGCCCTCAGGGAAATCAGAGAGCTGATGTGTTGATAACATAAGCTGCATTCTGTCCTCTGCTGAGCATGGGCAAAACTGTCTGTTTCTCTTGCATTACATAAACAAAAAGCCAGCTCAAGATACTCTAGAAGATTTATGACATCAAGCTAGATATGTCTTCCTGTATAAACCACATCCCCTTGTAGGGTTGTGACAAGACGTAATGGACACTGCACAAACTAATTTTAAGAGGAAAAAAAGAAACAAAAGTTAAAAACATGTTTAAATTGTGAATAATATATATTTAAAATATTTTTTGTGTTTGTTTTTTTGTTACAACAACTAAACAGGCTGTTTTATATCTCTTTAAGTGGCAATATAATTATATATGAGTTATTAAAATAGATATGCCATTATGGACAAAATACAATTATAGTAACATTAATAATGCCAGACCCACACAACTCTTAATAACTGTAGGGAATTGAAACTTGATTTAGAATGAAATGTCTCCAAGGCAGCTATTTATTTATCTACATTTGTTATTAATGATTAAAAAGGGAAAAACTTTGAAGAAAACAACAACAAAATATTTTTTGAAAAAAAAGAAGTTATTTTTTTTAAATATATATATCAGCCTTTAACTGCTAAAACACTCCATTTCAAGTACAAATTATTTTTTTAAATTAACTTACAAAAGAACTCTGCCCCCCCCCCCCCCAAATAGCTCCAAGCTGTCAATCACTAAGATAGCACACTTCAATCTCAATTATAATTAACATATCACATTTTATTGTCTTATGGCTAAGCCTAAAAACTAAATATTCAAATTCCCTTAAACATGAACTATGTCAATCAAGCTGTCCTAAATACACAATAAATAACACTTTATTTTTCATATATTGTCACTACAATACTGTATGTCAGAGAGATAGCAAAATTTTGAGAACTACTTCAAATCTCATGGGTTAGGTGCATGTATTAACCACCCTAACTGTATTAAAGGGATACTGAACCCAAATTTTTTCTTTTGTAATTCAGAAAGAGCATGCAATTTTAAGCAACTTTCTAATTTACTCCTATTATCAATTTTTCTTCGTTCTCTTGCTATCATTATTTGAAAAAGAAGGCATCTAAGCTTTTTTTTGGTTTTAGTACTCTGGACAGCACTTTTTTATTGGTGGATGAATTTATCCACCAATCAGCAAGGACAACCCAGGTTGTTCACCAAAAATGGGCCGGCATCTAAACTTACATTCTTGCATTTCAAATAAAGATACCAAGAGAATGAAGAAAATTTGATAATAGGAGCAAATTAGAAAGTTGCTTAAAATTTCATGCTCAATCTGAATCATGAAAGAAAAATTTTGGGTACAGTGTCCCTTTAAAACCTGGCTAGGCAATGTATCAGGAAACAATGATGCAGATTTAAAATAAGGTAGACACTTTTGATTCCACTTAAAGGGATATGAAACACATTTTATTTAACAATTCAGATAGAACATACCCTTTTAAACAAATTTCCAATTTATTTATATCATCTAATTTGCCTAATTCTCTGGAAATGCACACCTAGAGAAGCTCAGGAGCTGATTGGCGGTTGCCACGTGTCACTGGCTTAACAATTGTGTTTATTTAGCTCAAAGTAATGCATTGCTGCTCCTTCAATAAAGCATACAGATAATAAATTCTAATAAATTGATAATAGAAGTAATTGGAAAGTTGCTTAAAAATGTACTATGTATCTGAATCATGGGAGAGGGAGTAGTATGAGATGGATTTTCTACCTTGTTATCTTTATATATATATTATCATTATTATTTTAAATTTAATCTCAATGAATAGAATATAATTTGTCAAAAGACTCAGTTCAAATTAATTTAATAATTTCCTAATTATTTAGAACTATTCAGATTTGTATTTAATAATGTTTGAGCTGGAGTTTGTGTTATGTCTGTCAGGGACATAGATGTAATAAAGATTGTTTTAAAATGAGCTGTTTCTGCAAATATATCAAGTGCAGTATTTATAAAAGATTGAACTCTCTATAGCTCGCTTAGGGTATTTATAAGCTATATCATGTGCTAATAACAAATACACATATGGCTAATTCTTAGTTTTATATTCAACACCATACTGATACATTAAATGAACTGCTAATTGTATTTGTTAAAAGGGCATGTTACTCATGTGCTAAATCTCTTGAAAGTAAAAAGCTGCCTAGAAAATGCCACAAAAAATCTCTGTGTAAAAAAAGGAAGATTTTATGCATAATTGCTTTAGAAACCCCATACCAATGAAGAATAATTTTAAACATCCAATAGGAATATTTGCCCAGCTACTGGCGTGTGTGCATTTGGCAAGTTACTCTCTTTTCCTCCTCAGTTCAAAGAAAATCACTATGAAAAATGTTGAGATCACAATTAAATCTCATGAGATTATGGCAAAATCCCATGAGATGACAGTAATGAAAAGAGGGAAAGCAGCAATAATAATGCTGATTGCCTTTTTTTTGTTGTTGTTGTAATTGAATGAGCTGGTCTTAATTTCAAATAAAGAAAACTCAGATATACACCATAAACCTTTTTTGTTTTTTACAGTTACATCACATGTAAATCAGAATTTATGTTGAGTGGCATGTCCATTTAAACCACCCACCTTGCATATTTAATATAAGTGTAAGGAACATGCACATAATAAGATTTATAGGATGGTTTTCACAGACCTTCATTGATCTTATGTTACCCAATTTGTTTTACTCTTGCTTTGTCTGTGTAATCCATTCAGTACTAATAATGACTGAATAACAAGTTTGGATGTGTTAAAGGGACATTAAATACTTTGGGAGTGCAAAATAAAATAATGATCTGTAAAAAAAACACCTCTGCAATATACTTTTATTATTTATTTTGTCCCCTTTTCCTGTAATTCCATTTTTAAATTATGAGCTTTTCAGTTCCTGTTAGAAATGGAAGTGCAGAACACTGTTATATTCCACACATCCATTGGCTGTTTATTCTAGTTGCCTATTTATAAATGTCCCTAATTGGACACAACAGAGAAAAAAAAAAAACTAAGTTACAATGTTTGGACACGCAGATATTGGTATAAAGTCATAATTGAAAAGTGGAATTTAAATGAAATCTGTTTTGTAAAGGATTGTAATGATCACACATTTGAATACCCCATGTAAAACCATGAAAGGCATTTTGCACAATACTTATAATAAACAAAAATATATTCCAGTGTAATAAATAATGTTAACAAATATGCAGTCCTTTATTTACTTAGTATATAGAAATGATTGAAAAAAATTGTGAAGCAAAATTATTTTGCCAGTAAAACATGCTGTTTGTCAAACCAGGGAAAAAGACAATATGTACTGAACATTTGTTATAATTGCAGAAAGTGTAATGAAACGTGTCCTTAATAAATAAGCATAAATGACAACCCACCCTGGCTGTGGAACCAAAATACTTATAAAATACGTAATAAATTCAACTTTTCAACAAATAAGTATACAATATACTAACACTCAGAAATAAATGCTCCAGTGGTAAAAGATTTAAAGGGACAATTTTTCCTGCAATCAATTTTATATGCAGAAGTGTATTTAATAGTTTACCTACATCTCATTTACATTTATTTTGTCATTTGAAATAGCTGTTTTTTTTCCTGTGGGAACCACCATCTATAATTAAAATTTCAATAATGCAGTGCTGGATATAGAAAAGTTGTGTAAACAAAAGGTATGATTGGCCATGTAAAGACTATGGGGCCTATTAATCATTGTCTGTCCGACATGATCCGCTGTAGCGGATCATGTCCTCCCAACATCGCTGAATGCCACAAATATGTTTGTATGGAGATTTTTATTCCATTATAGAGCTTAATTGTTTATGTAAACTATGGGGTAAATTTACCATTAGTCGAGCGTAGGCTGTTAGCATTTAACATTGCACAAGCATTTCTGGTGAACTGCTTGTGCAATGCTGCCCCCTGCAGATTCGCAGCCAATCTGCCGCTAAGCACTGGGTGTCATGTCAATCAACAAAATCGTTTAGAATTGGGCGGATTGCAGACCGTAGCCTCAGAGGCAGCGGACCAGTACGTTTCTAGCTAATCTTCCCACCTATGTTAAAGACACTGGTGACCTTCTGAAAAATATACTGTTGGTATTTCTGGATGTTGAAAGCCTTTACTCCTCAATACCCCACATGGTTGGCTTAGAAGCAATAAGATCTTTCCTGGAAACAAGAGGTCCCAGATTTGATA